>NW_027666405.1:0-101529 GCF_963455335.1 Martes martes | reverse complement strand
AGACTCTCCAAACTCTGGCGAGACCGTCCTTACGCACGGCTTTCCTCGCACGTTGGAAGCGCTTCTGTGAGGTAGGCAGGAGGGAGGAGCGCCGTTCGTGTTCTGCCGATGTACCTCTGGGGAGCGCGAGAGCTGTCGCCTGCGCCGAACTCACGGAATGCAACCCGGCCTGAGTCCGTCCTTGTTCTGTCTTCTCTCCTCCACAGGGAAGACACCGCCCCGAAGGCCGGCCTGCCTGACGCCTTTTCCCTGAACACCGAACTCCCGATGGTCCCCGGCGAGGAAGGGCTAGTCTATGGCCCTCTTCGCAGCTCGGCTTGTTCTCCACCCAGCCCGCTCCAACGGCTTCCAGCCTTCGAGAGTGTCAAAACCGTGGCGAGTCCCTCCTGAGCAACCCGTTCCTCACACGGTTCAAGCGTTCCTGTGAGGTAGACCGGAGGGAGGGCCACCGTGCGGGTTCTCCCGAAATACGTACGTTGCGGGCGCCTGAGGGCTGTCCCCTGCACTTACCTCCCAGACTCCAAACAGCCCACGTCCCGTCCCTGTGCTATCTCGCTCCTCGACGGGGAAGACGCTGCCACGCATGGGTGTCTGCCTGAAGCTGTGTCCGTGAACACGGAACGGCGGGCGGTCAACGGCTTGGACTCGCGGGAATGGGACAGGTACGCGACTCGGCCCGTTTCCCACCCGGTCAGTTCCAGCTGCTTCCTTCCTTCGAGACTCTCCAAACTCTGGCGAGACCGTCCTTACGCACGCTTTCCTCGCACGTTGGAAGCGCTTCTGTGAGGTAGGCAGGAGGGAGGAGCGCCGTTCGTGTTCTGCCGATGTACCTCTGGGGAGCGCGAGAGCTGTCGCCTGCGCCGAACTCACGGAATGCAACCCGGCCTGAGTCCGTCCTTGTTCTGTCTTCTCTCCTCCACAGGGAAGACACCGCCCCGAAGGCCGGCCTGCCTGACGCCTTTTCCCTGAACACCGAACTCCCGATGGTCCCCGGCGAGGAAGGGCTAGTCTATGGCCCTCTTCGCAGCTCGGCTTGTTCTCCACCCAGCCCGCTCCAACGGCTTCCAGCCTTCGAGAGTGTCAAAACCGTGGCGAGTCCCTCCTGAGCAACCCGTTCCTCACACGGTTCAAGCGTTCCTGTGAGGTAGACCGGAGGGAGGGCCACCGTGCGGGTTCTCCCGAAATACGTACGTTGCGGGCGCCTGAGGGCTGTCCCCTGCACTTACCTCCCAGACTCCAAACAGCCCACGTCCCGTCCCTGTGCTATCTCGCTCCTCGACGGGGAAGACGCTGCCACGCATGGGTGTCTGCCTGAAGCTGTGTCCGTGAACACGGAACGGCGGGCGGTCAACGGCTTGGACTCGCGGGAATGGGACAGGTACGCGACTCGGCCCGTTTCCCACCCGGTCAGTTCCAGCTGCTTCCTTCCTTCGAGACTCTCCAAACTCTGGCGAGACCGTCCTTACGCACGCTTTCCTCGCACGTTGGAAGCGCTTCTGTGAGGTAGGCAGGAGGGAGGAGCGCCGTTCGTGTTCTGCCGATGTACCTCTGGGGAGCGCGAGAGCTGTCGCCTGCGCCGAACTCACGGAATGCAACCCGGCCTGAGTCCGTCCTTGTTCTGTCTTCTCTCCTCCACAGGGAAGACACCGCCCCGAAGGCCGGCCTGCCCTGACGCCTTTTCCCTGAACACCGAACTCCCGATGGTCCCCGGCGAGGAAGGGCTAGTCTATGGCCCTCTTCGCAGCTCGGCTTGTTCTCCACCCAGCCCGCTCCAACGGCTTCCAGCCTTCGAGAGTGTCAAAACCGTGGCGAGTCCCTCCTGAGCAACCCGTTCCTCACACGGTTCAAGCGTTCCTGTGAGGTAGACCGGAGGGAGGGCCACCGTGCGGGTTCTCGCGAAATACGTACGTTGCGGGCGCCTGAGGGCTGTCCCCTGCACTTACCTCCCAGACTCCAAACAGCCCACGTCCCGTCCCTGTGCTATCTCGCTCCTCGACGGGGAAGACGCTGCCACGCATGGGTGTCTGCCTGAAGCTGTGTCCGTGAACACGGAACGGCGGGCGGTCAACGGCTTGGACTCGCGGGAATGGGACAGGTACGCGACTCGGCCCGTTTCCCACCCGGTCAGTTCCAGCTGCTTCCTTCCTTCGAGACTCTCCAAACTCTGGCGAGACCGTCCTTACGCACGCTTTCCTCGCACGTTGGAAGCGCTTCTGTGAGGTAGGCAGGAGGGAGGAGCGCCGTTCGTGTTCTGCCGATGTACCTCTGGGGAGCGCGAGAGCTGTCGCCTGCGCCGAACTCACGGAATGCAACCCGGCCTGAGTCCGTCCTTGTTCTGTCTTCTCTCCTCCACAGGAAGACACCGCCCGAAGGCCGGCCTGCCTGACGCCTTTTCCCTGAACACCGAACTCCCGATGGTCCCCGGCGAGGAAGGGCTAGTCTATGGCCCTCTTCGCAGCTCGGCTTGTTCTCCACCCAGCCCGCTCCAACGGCTTCCAGCCTTCGAGAGTGTCAAAACCGTGGCGAGTCCCTCCTGAGCAACCCGTTCCTCACACGGTTCAAGCGTTCCTGTGAGGTAGACCGGAGGGAGGGCCACCGTGCGGGTTCTCGCGAAATACGTACGTTGCGGGCGCCTGAGGGCTGTCCCCTGCACTTACCTCCCAGACTCCAAACAGCCCACGTCCCGTCCCTGTGCTATCTCGCTCCTCGACGGGAAGACGCTGCCACGCATGGGTGTCTGCCTGAAGCTGTGTCCGTGAACACGGAACGGCGGGCGGTCAACGGCTTGGACTCGCGGGAATGGGACAGGTACGCGACTCGGCCCGTTTCCCACCCGGTCAGTTCCAGCTGCTTCCTTCCTTCGAGACTCTCCAAACTCTGGCGAGACCGTCCTTACGCACGCTTTCCTCGCACGTTGGAAGCGCTTCTGTGAGGTAGGCAGGAGGGAGGAGCGCCGTTCGTGTTCTGCCGATGTACCTCTGGGGAGCGCGAGAGCTGTCGCCTGCGCCGAACTCACGGAATGCAACCCGGCCTGAGTCCGTCCTTGTTCTGTCTTCTCTCCTCCACAGGGAAGACACCGCCCCGAAGGCCGGCCTGCCTGACGCCTTTTCCCTGAACACCGAACTCCCGATGGTCCCCGGCGAGGAAGGGCTAGTCTATGGCCCTCTTCGCAGCTCGGCTTGTTCTCCACCCAGCCCGCTCCAACGGCTTCCAGCCTTCGAGAGTGTCAAAACCGTGGCGAGTCCCTCCTGAGCAACCCGTTCCTCACACGGTTCAAGCGTTCCTGTGAGGTAGACCGGAGGGAGGGCCACCGTGCGGGTTCTCGCGAAATACGTACGTTGCGGGCGCCTGAGGGCTGTCCCCTGCACTTACCTCCCAGACTCCAAACAGCCCACGTCCCGTCCCTGTGCTATCTCGCTCCTCGACGGGGAAGACGCTGCCACGCATGGGTGTCTGCCTGAAGCTGTGTCCGTGAACACGGAACGGCGGGCGGTCAACGGCTTGGACTCGCGGGAATGGGACAGGTACGCGACTCGGCCCGTTTCCCACCCGGTCAGTTCCAGCTGCTTCCTTCCTTCGAGACTCTCCAAACTCTGGCGAGACCGTCCTTACGCACGCTTTCCTCGCACGTTGGAAGCGCTTCTGTGAGGTAGGCAGGAGGGAGGAGCGCCGTTCGTGTTCTGCCGATGTACCTCTGGGGAGCGCGAGAGCTGTCGCCTGCGCCGAACTCACGGAATGCAACCCGGCCTGAGTCCGTCCTTGTTCTGTCTTCTCTCCTCCACAGGGAAGACACCGCCCCGAAGGCCGGCCTGCCTGACGCCTTTTCCCTGAACACCGAACTCCCGATGGTCCCCGGCGAGGAAGGGCTAGTCTATGGCCCTCTTCGCAGCTCGGCTTGTTCTCCACCCAGCCCGCTCCAACGGCTTCCAGCCTTCGAGAGTGTCAAAACCGTGGCGAGTCCCTCCTGAGCAACCCGTTCCTCACACGGTTCAAGCGTTCCTGTGAGGTAGACCGGAGGGAGGGCCACCGTGCGGGTTCTCGCGAAATACGTACGTTGCGGGCGCCTGAGGGCTGTCCCCTGCACTTACCTCCCAGACTCCAAACAGCCCACGTCCCGTCCCTGTGCTATCTCGCTCCTCGACGGGGAAGACGCTGCCACGCATGGGTGTCTGCCTGAAGCTGTGTCCGTGAACACGGAACGGCGGGCGGTCAACGGCTTGGACTCGCGGGAATGGGACAGGTACGCGACTCGGCCCGTTTCCCACCCGGTCAGTTCCAGCTGCTTCCTTCCTTCGAGACTCTCCAAACTCTGGCGAGACCGTCCTTACGCACGCTTTCCTCGCACGTTGGAAGCGCTTCTGTGAGGTAGGCAGGAGGGAGGAGCGCCGTTCGTGTTCTGCCGATGTACCTCTGGGGAGCGCGAGAGCTGTCGCCTGCGCCGAACTCACGGAATGCAACCCGGCCTGAGTCCGTCCTTGTTCTGTCTTCTCTCCTCCACAGGGAAGACACCGCCCCGAAGGCCGGCCTGCCTGACGCCTTTTCCCTGAACACCGAACTCCCGATGGTCCCCGGCGAGGAAGGGCTAGTCTATGGCCCTCTTCGCAGCTCGGCTTGTTCTCCACCCAGCCCGCTCCAACGGCTTCCAGCCTTCGAGAGTGTCAAAACCGTGGCGAGTCCCTCCTGAGCAACCCGTTCCTCACACGGTTCAAGCGTTCCTGTGAGGTAGACCGGAGGGAGGGCCACCGTGCGGGTTCTCGCGAAATACGTACGTTGCGGGCGCCTGAGGGCTGTCCCCTGCACTTACCTCCCAGACTCCAAACAGCCCACGTCCCGTCCCTGTGCTATCTCGCTCCTCGACGGGAAGACGCTGCCACGCATGGGTGTCTGCCTGAAGCTGTGTCCGTGAACACGGAACGGCGGGCGGTCAACGGCTTGGACTCGCGGGAATGGGACAGGTACGCGACTCGGCCCGTTTCCCACCCGGTCAGTTCCAGCTGCTTCCTTCCTTCGAGACTCTCCAAACTCTGGCGAGACCGTCCTTACGCACGCTTTCCTCGCACGTTGGAAGCGCTTCTGTGAGGTAGGCAGGAGGGAGGAGCGCCGTTCGTGTTCTGCCGATGTACCTCTGGGGAGCGCGAGAGCTGTCGCCTGCGCCGAACTCACGGAATGCAACCCGGCCTGAGTCCGTCCTTGTTCTGTCTTCTCTCCTCCACAGGGAAGACACCGCCCCGAAGGCCGGCCTGCCTGACGCCTTTTCCCTGAACACCGAACTCCCGATGGTCCCCGGCGAGGAAGGGCTAGTCTATGGCCCTCTTCGCAGCTCGGCTTGTTCTCCACCCAGCCCGCTCCAACGGCTTCCAGCCTTCGAGAGTGTCAAAACCGTGGCGAGTCCCTCCTGAGCAACCCGTTCCTCACACGGTTCAAGCGTTCCTGTGAGGTAGACCGGAGGGAGGGCCACCGTGCGGGTTCTCGCGAAATACGTACGTTGCGGGCGCCTGAGGGCTGTCCCCTGCACTTACCTCCCAGACTCCAAACAGCCCACGTCCCGTCCCTGTGCTATCTCGCTCCTCGACGGGGAAGACGCTGCCACGCATGGGTGTCTGCCTGAAGCTGTGTCCGTGAACACGGAACGGCGGGCGGTCAACGGCTTGGACTCGCGGGAATGGGACAGGTACGCGACTCGGCCCGTTTCCCACCCGGTCAGTTCCAGCTGCTTCCTTCCTTCGAGACTCTCCAAACTCTGGCGAGACCGTCCTTACGCACGCTTTCCTCGCACGTTGGAAGCGCTTCTGTGAGGTAGGCAGGAGGGAGGAGCGCCGTTCGTGTTCTGCCGATGTACCTCTGGGGAGCGCGAGAGCTGTCGCCTGCGCCGAACTCACGGAATGCAACCCGGCCTGAGTCCGTCCTTGTTCTGTCTTCTCTCCTCCACAGGGAAGACACCGCCCCGAAGGCCGGCCTGCCTGACGCCTTTTCCCTGAACACCGAACTCCCGATGGTCCCCGGCGAGGAAGGGCTAGTCTATGGCCCTCTTCGCAGCTCGGCTTGTTCTCCACCCAGCCCGCTCCAACGGCTTCCAGCCTTCGAGAGTGTCAAAAACCGTGGCGAGTCCCTCCTGAGCAACCCGTTCCTCACACGGTTCAAGCGTTCCTGTGAGGTAGACCGGAGGGAGGGCCACCGTGCGGGTTCTCGCGAAATACGTACGTTGCGGGCGCCTGAGGGCTGTCCCCTGCACTTACCTCCCAGACTCCAAACAGCCCACGTCCCGTCCCTGTGCTATCTCGCTCCTCGACGGGGAAGACGCTGCCACGCATGGGTGTCTGCCTGAAGCTGTGTCCGTGAACACGGAACGGCGGGCGGTCAACGGCTTGGACTCGCGGGAATGGGACAGGTACGCGACTCGGCCCGTTTCCCACCCGGTCAGTTCCAGCTGCTTCCTTCCTTCGAGACTCTCCAAACTCTGGCGAGACCGTCCTTACGCACGCTTTCCTCGCACGTTGGAAGCGCTTCTGTGAGGTAGGCAGGAGGGAGGAGCGCCGTTCGTGTTCTGCCGATGTACCTCTGGGGAGCGCGAGAGCTGTCGCCTGCGCCGAACTCACGGAATGCAACCCGGCCTGAGTCCGTCCTTGTTCTGTCTTCTCTCCTCCACAGGGAAGACACCGCCCCGAAGGCCGGCCTGCCTGACGCCTTTTCCCTGAACACCGAACTCCCGATGGTCCCCGGCGAGGAAGGGCTAGTCTATGGCCCTCTTCGCAGCTCGGCTTGTTCTCCACCCAGCCCGCTCCAACGGCTTCCAGCCTTCGAGAGTGTCAAAACCGTGGCGAGTCCCTCCTGAGCAACCCGTTCCTCACACGGTTCAAGCGTTCCTGTGAGGTAGACCGGAGGGAGGGCCACCGTGCGGGTTCTCGCGAAATACGTACGTTGCGGGCGCCTGAGGGCTGTCCCCTGCACTTACCTCCCAGACTCCAAACAGCCCACGTCCCGTCCCTGTGCTATCTCGCTCCTCGACGGGGAAGACGCTGCCACGCATGGGTGTCTGCCTGAAGCTGTGTCCGTGAACACGGAACGGCGGGCGGTCAACGGCTTGGACTCGCGGGAATGGGACAGGTACGCGACTCGGCCCGTTTCCCACCCGGTCAGTTCCAGCTGCTTCCTTCCTTCGAGACTCTCCAAACTCTGGCGAGACCGTCCTTACGCACGCTTTCCTCGCACGTTGGAAGCGCTTCTGTGAGGTAGGCAGGAGGGAGGAGCGCCGTTCGTGTTCTGCCGATGTACCTCTGGGGAGCGCGAGAGCTGTCGCCTGCGCCGAACTCACGGAATGCAACCCGGCCTGAGTCCGTCCTTGTTCTGTCTTCTCTCCTCCACAGGGAAGACACCGCCCCGAAGGCCGGCCTGCCTGACGCCTTTTCCCTGAACACCGAACTCCCGATGGTCCCCGGCGAGGAAGGGCTAGTCTATGGCCCTCTTCGCAGCTCGGCTTGTTCTCCACCCAGCCCGCTCCAACGGCTTCCAGCCTTCGAGAGTGTCAAAACCGTGGCGAGTCCCTCCTGAGCAACCCGTTCCTCACACGGTTCAAGCGTTCCTGTGAGGTAGACCGGAGGGAGGGCCACCGTGCGGGTTCTCGCGAAATACGTACGTTGCGGGCGCCTGAGGGCTGTCCCCTGCACTTACCTCCCAGACTCCAAACAGCCCACGTCCCGTCCCTGTGCTATCTCGCTCCTCGACGGGGAAGACGCTGCCACGCATGGGTGTCTGCCTGAAGCTGTGTCCGTGAACACGGAACGGCGGGCGGTCAACGGCTTGGACTCGCGGGAATGGGACAGGTACGCGACTCGGCCCGTTTCCCACCCGGTCAGTTCCAGCTGCTTCCTTCCTTCGAGACTCTCCAAACTCTGGCGAGACCGTCCTTACGCACGCTTTCCTCGCACGTTGGAAGCGCTTCTGTGAGGTAGGCAGGAGGGAGGAGCGCCGTTCGTGTTCTGCCGATGTACCTCTGGGGAGCGCGAGAGCTGTCGCCTGCGCCGAACTCACGGAATGCAACCCGGCCTGAGTCCGTCCTTGTTCTGTCTTCTCTCCTCCACAGGGAAGACACCGCCCCGAAGGCCGGCCTGCCTGACGCCTTTTCCCTGAACACCGAACTCCCGATGGTCCCCGGCGAGGAAGGGCTAGTCTATGGCCCTCTTCGCAGCTCGGCTTGTTCTCCACCCAGCCCGCTCCAACGGCTTCCAGCCTTCGAGAGTGTCAAAACCGTGGCGAGTCCCTCCTGAGCAACCCGTTCCTCACACGGTTCAAGCGTTCCTGTGAGGTAGACCGGAGGGAGGGCCACCGTGCGGGTTCTCGCGAAATACGTACGTTGCGGGCGCCTGAGGGCTGTCCCCTGCACTTACCTCCCAGACTCCAAACAGCCCACGTCCCGTCCCTGTGCTATCTCGCTCCTCGACGGGGAAGACGCTGCCACGCATGGGTGTCTGCCTGAAGCTGTGTCCGTGAACACGGAACGGCGGGCGGTCAACGGCTTGGACTCGCGGGAATGGGACAGGTACGCGACTCGGCCCGTTTCCCACCCGGTCAGTTCCAGCTGCTTCCTTCCTTCGAGACTCTCCAAACTCTGGCGAGACCGTCCTTACGCACGCTTTCCTCGCACGTTGGAAGCGCTTCTGTGAGGTAGGCAGGAGGGAGGAGCGCCGTTCGTGTTCTGCCGATGTACCTCTGGGGAGCGCGAGAGCTGTCGCCTGCGCCGAACTCACGGAATGCAACCCGGCCTGAGTCCGTCCTTGTTCTGTCTTCTCTCCTCCACAGGGAAGACACCGCCCCGAAGGCCGGCCTGCCTGACGCCTTTTCCCTGAACACCGAACTCCCGATGGTCCCCGGCGAGGAAGGGCTAGTCTATGGCCCTCTTCGCAGCTCGGCTTGTTCTCCACCCAGCCCGCTCCAACGGCTTCCAGCCTTCGAGAGTGTCAAAACCGTGGCGAGTCCCTCCTGAGCAACCCGTTCCTCACACGGTTCAAGCGTTCCTGTGAGGTAGACCGGAGGGAGGGCCACCGTGCGGGTTCTCGCGAAATACGTACGTTGCGGGCGCCTGAGGGCTGTCCCCTGCACTTACCTCCCAGACTCCAAACAGCCCACGTCCCGTCCCTGTGCTATCTCGCTCCTCGACGGGGAAGACGCTGCCACGCATGGGTGTCTGCCTGAAGCTGTGTCCGTGAACACGGAACGGCGGGCGGTCAACGGCTTGGACTCGCGGGAATGGGACAGGTACGCGACTCGGCCCGTTTCCCACCCGGTCAGTTCCAGCTGCTTCCTTCCTTCGAGACTCTCCAAACTCTGGCGAGACCGTCCTTACGCACGCTTTCCTCGCACGTTGGAAGCGCTTCTGTGAGGTAGGCAGGAGGGAGGAGCGCCGTTCGTGTTCTGCCGATGTACCTCTGGGGAGCGCGAGAGCTGTCGCCTGCGCCGAACTCACGGAATGCAACCCGGCCTGAGTCCGTCCTTGTTCTGTCTTCTTTCCTCCACAGGGAAGACACCGCCCCGAAGGCCGGCCTGCCTGACGCCTTTTCCCTGAACACCGAACTCCCGATGGTCCCCGGCGAGGAAGGGCTAGTCTATGGCCCTCTTCGCAGCTCGGCTTGTTCTCCACCCAGCCCGCTCCAACGGCTTCCAGCCTTCGAGAGTGTCAAAACCGTGGCGAGTCCCTCCTGAGCAACCCGTTCCTCACACGGTTCAAGCGTTCCTGTGAGGTAGACCGGAGGGAGGGCCACCGTGCGGGTTCTCGCGAAATACGTACGTTGCGGGCGCCTGAGGGCTGTCCCCTGCACTTACCTCCCAGACTCCAAACAGCCCACGTCCCGTCCCTGTGCTATCTCGCTCCTCGACGGGGAAGACGCTGCCACGCATGGGTGTCTGCCTGAAGCTGTGTCCGTGAACACGGAACGGCGGGCGGTCAACGGCTTGGACTCGCGGGAATGGGACAGGTACGCGACTCGGCCCGTTTCCCACCCGGTCAGTTCCAGCTGCTTCCTTCCTTCGAGACTCTCCAAACTCTGGCGAGACCGTCCTTACGCACGCTTTCCTCGCACGTTGGAAGCGCTTCTGTGAGGTAGGCAGGAGGGAGGAGCGCCGTTCGTGTTCTGCCGATGTACCTCTGGGGAGCGCGAGAGCTGTCGCCTGCGCCGAACTCACGGAATGCAACCCGGCCTGAGTCCGTCCTTGTTCTGTCTTCTCTCCTCCACAGGGAAGACACCGCCCCGAAGGCCGGCCTGCCTGACGCCTTTTCCCTGAACACCGAACTCCCGATGGTCCCCGGCGAGGAAGGGCTAGTCTATGGCCCTCTTCGCAGCTCGGCTTGTTCTCCACCCAGCCCGCTCCAACGGCTTCCAGCCTTCGAGAGTGTCAAAACCGTGGCGAGTCCCTCCTGAGCAACCCGTTCCTCACACGGTTCAAGCGTTCCTGTGAGGTAGACCGGAGGGAGGGCCACCGTGCGGGTTCTCGCGAAATACGTACGTTGCGGGCGCCTGAGGGCTGTCCCCTGCACTTACCTCCCAGACTCCAAACAGCCCACGTCCCGTCCCTGTGCTATCTCGCTCCTCGACGGGGAAGACGCTGCCACGCATGGGTGTCTGCCTGAAGCTGTGTCCGTGAACACGGAACGGCGGGCGGTCAACGGCTTGGACTCGCGGGAATGGGACAGGTACGCGACTCGGCCCGTTTCCCACCCGGTCAGTTCCAGCTGCTTCCTTCCTTCGAGACTCTCCAAACTCTGGCGAGACCGTCCTTACGCACGCTTTCCTCGCACGTTGGAAGCGCTTCTGTGAGGTAGGCAGGAGGGAGGAGCGCCGTTCGTGTTCTGCCGATGTACCTCTGGGGAGCGCGAGAGCTGTCGCCTGCGCCGAACTCACGGAATGCAACCCGGCCTGAGTCCGTCCTTGTTCTGTCTTCTCTCCTCCACAGGGAAGACACCGCCCCGAAGGCCGGCCTGCCTGACGCCTTTTCCCTGAACACCGAACTCCCGATGGTCCCCGGCGAGGAAGGGCTAGTCTATGGCCCTCTTCGCAGCTCGGCTTGTTCTCCACCCAGCCCGCTCCAACGGCTTCCAGCCTTCGAGAGTGTCAAAACCGTGGCGAGTCCCTCCTGAGCAACCCGTTCCTCACACGGTTCAAGCGTTCCTGTGAGGTAGACCGGAGGGAGGGCCACCGTGCGGGTTCTCGCGAAATACGTACGTTGCGGGCGCCTGAGGGCTGTCCCCTGCACTTACCTCCCAGACTCCAAACAGCCCACGTCCCGTCCCTGTGCTATCTCGCTCCTCGACGGGGAAGACGCTGCCACGCATGGGTGTCTGCCTGAAGCTGTGTCCGTGAACACGGAACGGCGGGCGGTCAACGGCTTGGACTCGCGGGAATGGGACAGGTACGCGACTCGGCCCGTTTCCCACCCGGTCAGTTCCAGCTGCTTCCTTCCTTCGAGACTCTCCAAACTCTGGCGAGACCGTCCTTACGCACGCTTTCCTCGCACGTTGGAAGCGCTTCTGTGAGGTAGGCAGGAGGGAGGAGCGCCGTTCGTGTTCTGCCGATGTACCTCTGGGGAGCGCGAGAGCTGTCGCCTGCGCCGAACTCACGGAATGCAACCCGGCCTGAGTCCGTCCTTGTTCTGTCTTCTCTCCTCCACAGGGAAGACACCGCCCCGAAGGCCGGCCTGCCTGACGCCTTTTCCCTGAACACCGAACTCCCGATGGTCCCCGGCGAGGAAGGGCTAGTCTATGGCCCTCTTCGCAGCTCGGCTTGTTCTCCACCCAGCCCGCTCCAACGGCTTCCAGCCTTCGAGAGTGTCAAAACCGTGGCGAGTCCCTCCTGAGCAACCCGTTCCTCACACGGTTCAAGCGTTCCTGTGAGGTAGACCGGAGGGAGGGCCACCGTGCGGGTTCTCGCGAAATACGTACGTTGCGGGCGCCTGAGGGCTGTCCCCTGCACTTACCTCCCAGACTCCAAACAGCCCACGTCCCGTCCCTGTGCTATCTCGCTCCTCGACGGGGAAGACGCTGCCACGCATGGGTGTCTGCCTGAAGCTGTGTCCGTGAACACGGAACGGCGGGCGGTCAACGGCTTGGACTCGCGGGAATGGGACAGGTACGCGACTCGGCCCGTTTCCCACCCGGTCAGTTCCAGCTGCTTCCTTCCTTCGAGACTCTCCAAACTCTGGCGAGACCGTCCTTACGCACGCTTTCCTCGCACGTTGGAAGCGCTTCTGTGAGGTAGGCAGGAGGGAGGAGCGCCGTTCGTGTTCTGCCGATGTACCTCTGGGGAGCGCGAGAGCTGTCGCCTGCGCCGAACTCACGGAATGCAACCCGGCCTGAGTCCGTCCTTGTTCTGTCTTCTCTCCTCCACAGGGAAGACACCGCCCCGAAGGCCGGCCTGCCTGACGCCTTTTCCCTGAACACCGAACTCCCGATGGTCCCCGGCGAGGAAGGGCTAGTCTATGGCCCTCTTCGCAGCTCGGCTTGTTCTCCACCCAGCCCGCTCCAACGGCTTCCAGCCTTCGAGAGTGTCAAAACCGTGGCGAGTCCCTCCTGAGCAACCCGTTCCTCACACGGTTCAAGCGTTCCTGTGAGGTAGACCGGAGGGAGGGCCACCGTGCGGGTTCTCGCGAAATACGTACGTTGCGGGCGCCTGAGGGCTGTCCCCTGCACTTACCTCCCAGACTCCAAACAGCCCACGTCCCGTCCCTGTGCTATCTCGCTCCTCGACGGGGAAGACGCTGCCACGCATGGGTGTCTGCCTGAAGCTGTGTCCGTGAACACGGAACGGCGGGCGGTCAACGGCTTGGACTCGCGGGAATGGGACAGGTACGCGACTCGGCCCGTTTCCCACCCGGTCAGTTCCAGCTGCTTCCTTCCTTCGAGACTCTCCAAACTCTGGCGAGACCGTCCTTACGCACGCTTTCCTCGCACGTTGGAAGCGCTTCTGTGAGGTAGGCAGGAGGGAGGAGCGCCGTTCGTGTTCTGCCGATGTACCTCTGGGGAGCGCGAGAGCTGTCGCCTGCGCCGAACTCACGGAATGCAACCCGGCCTGAGTCCGTCCTTGTTCTGTCTTCTCTCCTCCACAGGGAAGACACCGCCCCGAAGGCCGGCCTGCCTGACGCCTTTTCCCTGAACACCGAACTCCCGATGGTCCCCGGCGAGGAAGGGCTAGTCTATGGCCCTCTTCGCAGCTCGGCTTGTTCTCCACCCAGCCCGCTCCAACGGCTTCCAGCCTTCGAGAGTGTCAAAACCGTGGCGAGTCCCTCCTGAGCAACCCGTTCCTCACACGGTTCAAGCGTTCCTGTGAGGTAGACCGGAGGGAGGGCCACCGTGCGGGTTCTCGCGAAATACGTACGTTGCGGGCGCCTGAGGGCTGTCCCCTGCACTTACCTCCCAGACTCCAAACAGCCCACGTCCCGTCCCTGTGCTATCTCGCTCCTCGACGGGGAAGACGCTGCCACGCATGGGTGTCTGCCTGAAGCTGTGTCCGTGAACACGGAACGGCGGGCGGTCAACGGCTTGGACTCGCGGGAATGGGACAGGTACGCGACTCGGCCCGTTTCCCACCCGGTCAGTTCCAGCTGCTTCCTTCCTTCGAGACTCTCCAAACTCTGGCGAGACCGTCCTTACGCACGCTTTCCTCGCACGTTGGAAGCGCTTCTGTGAGGTAGGCAGGAGGGAGGAGCGCCGTTCGTGTTCTGCCGATGTACCTCTGGGGAGCGCGAGAGCTGTCGCCTGCGCCGAACTCACGGAATGCAACCCGGCCTGAGTCCGTCCTTGTTCTGTCTTCTCTCCTCCACAGGGAAGACACCGCCCCGAAGGCCGGCCTGCCTGACGCCTTTTCCCTGAACACCGAACTCCCGATGGTCCCCGGCGAGGAAGGGCTAGTCTATGGCCCTCTTCGCAGCTCGGCTTGTTCTCCACCCAGCCCGCTCCAACGGCTTCCAGCCTTCGAGAGTGTCAAAACCGTGGCGAGTCCCTCCTGAGCAACCCGTTCCTCACACGGTTCAAGCGTTCCTGTGAGGTAGACCGGAGGGAGGGCCACCGTGCGGGTTCTCGCGAAATACGTACGTTGCGGGCGCCTGAGGGCTGTCCCCTGCACTTACCTCCCAGACTCCAAACAGCCCACGTCCCGTCCCTGTGCTATCTCGCTCCTCGACGGGGAAGACGCTGCCACGCATGGGTGTCTGCCTGAAGCTGTGTCCGTGAACACGGAACGGCGGGCGGTCAACGGCTTGGACTCGCGGGAATGGGACAGGTACGCGACTCGGCCCGTTTCCCACCCGGTCAGTTCCAGCTGCTTCCTTCCTTCGAGACTCTCCAAACTCTGGCGAGACCGTCCTTACGCACGCTTTCCTCGCACGTTGGAAGCGCTTCTGTGAGGTAGGCAGGAGGGAGGAGCGCCGTTCGTGTTCTGCCGATGTACCTCTGGGGAGCGCGAGAGCTGTCGCCTGCGCCGAACTCACGGAATGCAACCCGGCCTGAGTCCGTCCTTGTTCTGTCTTCTCTCCTCCACAGGGAAGACACCGCCCCGAAGGCCGGCCTGCCTGACGCCTTTTCCCTGAACACCGAACTCCCGATGGTCCCCGGCGAGGAAGGGCTAGTCTATGGCCCTCTTCGCAGCTCGGCTTGTTCTCCACCCAGCCCGCTCCAACGGCTTCCAGCCTTCGAGAGTGTCAAAACCGTGGCGAGTCCCTCCTGAGCAACCCGTTCCTCACACGGTTCAAGCGTTCCTGTGAGGTAGACCGGAGGGAGGGCCACCGTGCGGGTTCTCGCGAAATACGTACGTTGCGGGCGCCTGAGGGCTGTCCCCTGCACTTACCTCCCAGACTCCAAACAGCCCACGTCCCGTCCCTGTGCTATCTCGCTCCTCGACGGGGAAGACGCTGCCACGCATGGGTGTCTGCCTGAAGCTGTGTCCGTGAACACGGAACGGCGGGCGGTCAACGGCTTGGACTCGCGGGAATGGGACAGGTACGCGACTCGGCCCGTTTCCCACCCGGTCAGTTCCAGCTGCTTCCTTCCTTCGAGACTCTCCAAACTCTGGCGAGACCGTCCTTACGCACGCTTTCCTCGCACGTTGGAAGCGCTTCTGTGAGGTAGGCAGGAGGGAGGAGCGCCGTTCGTGTTCTGCCGATGTACCTCTGGGGAGCGCGAGAGCTGTCGCCTGCGCCGAACTCACGGAATGCAACCCGGCCTGAGTCCGTCCTTGTTCTGTCTTCTCTCCTCCACAGGGAAGACACCGCCCCGAAGGCCGGCCTGCCTGACGCCTTTTCCCTGAACACCGAACTCCCGATGGTCCCCGGCGAGGAAGGGCTAGTCTATGGCCCTCTTCGCAGCTCGGCTTGTTCTCCACCCAGCCCGCTCCAACGGCTTCCAGCCTTCGAGAGTGTCAAAACCGTGGCGAGTCCCTCCTGAGCAACCCGTTCCTCACACGGTTCAAGCGTTCCTGTGAGGTAGACCGGAGGGAGGGCCACCGTGCGGGTTCTCGCGAAATACGTACGTTGCGGGCGCCTGAGGGCTGTCCCCTGCACTTACCTCCCAGACTCCAAACAGCCCACGTCCCGTCCCTGTGCTATCTCGCTCCTCGACGGGGAAGACGCTGCCACGCATGGGTGTCTGCCTGAAGCTGTGTCCGTGAACACGGAACGGCGGGCGGTCAACGGCTTGGACTCGCGGGAATGGGACAGGTACGCGACTCGGCCCGTTTCCCACCCGGTCAGTTCCAGCTGCTTCCTTCCTTCGAGACTCTCCAAACTCTGGCGAGACCGTCCTTACGCACGCTTTCCTCGCACGTTGGAAGCGCTTCTGTGAGGTAGGCAGGAGGGAGGAGCGCCGTTCGTGTTCTGCCGATGTACCTCTGGGGAGCGCGAGAGCTGTCGCCTGCGCCGAACTCACGGAATGCAACCCGGCCTGAGTCCGTCCTTGTTCTGTCTTCTCTCCTCCACAGGGAAGACACCGCCCCGAAGGCCGGCCTGCCTGACGCCTTTTCCCTGAACACCGAACTCCCGATGGTCCCCGGCGAGGAAGGGCTAGTCTATGGCCCTCTTCGCAGCTCGGCTTGTTCTCCACCCAGCCCGCTCCAACGGCTTCCAGCCTTCGAGAGTGTCAAAACCGTGGCGAGTCCCTCCTGAGCAACCCGTTCCTCACACGGTTCAAGCGTTCCTGTGAGGTAGACCGGAGGGAGGGCCACCGTGCGGGTTCTCGCGAAATACGTACGTTGCGGGCGCCTGAGGGCTGTCCCCTGCACTTACCACCCAGACTCCAAACAGCCCACGTCCCGTCCCTGTGCTATCTCGCTCCTCGACGGGGAAGACGCTGCCACGCATGGGTGTCTGCCTGAAGCTGTGTCCGTGAACACAGAACGGCGGGCGGTCAACGGCTTGGACTCGCGGGAATGGGACAGGTACGCGACTCGGCCCGTTTCCCACCCGGTCAGTTCCAGCTGCTTCCTTCCTTCGAGACTCTCCAAACTCTGGCGAGACCGTCCTTACGCACGCTTTCCTCGCACGTTGGAAGCGCTTCTGTGAGGTAGGCAGGAGGGAGGAGCGCCGTTCGTGTTCTGCCGATGTACCTCTGGGGAGCGCGAGAGCTGTCGCCTGCACCGAACTCACGGAATGCAACCCGGCCTGAGTCCGTCCTTGTTCTGTCTTCTTTCCTCCACAGGGAAGACACCGCCCCGAAGGCCGGCCTGCCTGACGCCTTTTCCCTGAACACCGAACTCCCGATGGTCCCCGGCGAGGAAGGGCTAGTCTATGGCCCTCTTCGCAGCTCGGCTTGTTCTCCACCCAGCCCGCTCCAACGGCTTCCAGCCTTCGAGAGTGTCAAAACCGTGGCGAGTCCCTCCTGAGCAACCCGTTCCTCACACGGTTCAAGCGTTCCTGTGAGGTAGACCGGAGGGAGGGCCACCGTGCGGGTTCTCGCGAAATACGTACGTTGCGGGCGCCTGAGGGCTGTCCCCTGCACTTACCTCCCAGACTCCAAACAGCCCACGTCCCGTCCCTGTGCTATCTCGCTCCTCGACGGGGAAGACGCTGCCACGCATGGGTGTCTGCCTGAAGCTGTGTCCGTGAACACGGAACGGCGGGCGGTCAACGGCTTGGACTCGCGGGAATGGGACAGGTACGCGACTCGGCCCGTTTCCCACCCGGTCAGTTCCAGCTGCTTCCTTCCTTCGAGACTCTCCAAACTCTGGCGAGACCGTCCTTACGCACGCTTTCCTCGCACGTTGGAAGCGCTTCTGTGAGGTAGGCAGGAGGGAGGAGCGCCGTTCGTGTTCTGCCGATGTACCTCTGGGGAGCGCGAGAGCTGTCGCCTGCGCCGAACTCACGGAATGCAACCCGGCCTGAGTCCGTCCTTGTTCTGTCTTCTTTCCTCCACAGGGAAGACACCGCCCCAAAGGCCGGCCTGCCTGACGCCTTTTCCCTGAACACCGAACTCCCGATGGTCCCCGGCGAGGAAGGGCTAGTCTATGGCCCTCTTCGCAGCTCGGCTTGTTCTCCACCCAGCCCGCTCCAACGGCTTCCAGCCTTCGAGAGTGTCAAAACCGTGGCGAGTCCCTCCTGAGCAACCCGTTCCTCACACGGTTCAAGCGTTCCTGTGAGGTAGACCGGAGGGAGGGCCACCGTGCGGGTTCTCGCGAAATACGTACGTTGCGGGCGCCTGAGGGCTGTCCCCTGCACTTACCTCCCAGACTCCAAACAGCCCACGTCCCGTCCCTGTGCTATCTCGCTCCTCGACGGGGAAGACGCTGCCACGCATGGGTGTCTGCCTGAAGCTGTGTCCGTGAACACGGAACGGCGGGCGGTCAACGGCTTGGACTCGCGGGAATGGGACAGGTACGCGACTCGGCCCGTTTCCCACCCGGTCAGTTCCAGCTGCTTCCTTCCTTCGAGACTCTCCAAACTCTGGCGAGACCGTCCTTACGCACGCTTTCCTCGCACGTTGGAAGCGCTTCTGTGAGGTAGGCAGGAGGGAGGAGCGCCGTTCGTGTTCTGCCGATGTACCTCTGGGGAGCGCGAGAGCTGTCGCCTGCGCCGAACTCACGGAATGCAACCCGGCCTGAGTCCGTCCTTGTTCTGTCTTCTTTCCTCCACAGGGAAGACACCGCCCCGAAGGCCGGCCTGCCTGACGCCTTTTCCCTGAACACCGAACTCCCGATGGTCCCCGGCGAGGAAGGGCTAGTCTATGGCCCTCTTCGCAGCTCGGCTTGTTC
This sequence comes from Martes martes, assembly GCF_963455335.1. NCBI lineage: Eukaryota > Metazoa > Chordata > Mammalia > Carnivora > Mustelidae > Martes > Martes martes. Next base: position 83,308 of record NW_027666405.1, on the reverse strand, counting down.
TCCACCCAGCCCGCTCCAACGGCTTCCAGCCTTCGAGAGTGTCAAAACCGTGGCGAGTCCCTCCTGAGCAACCCGTTCCTCACACGGTTCAAGCGTTCCTGTGAGGTAGACCGGAGGGAGGGCCACCGTGCGGGTTCTCGCGAAATACGTACGTTGCGGGCGCCTGAGGGCTGTCCCCTGCACTTACCTCCCAGACTCCAAACAGCCCACGTCCCGTCCCTGTGCTATCTCGCTCCTCGACGGGGAAGACGCTGCCACGCATGGGTGTCTGCCTGAAGCTGTGTCCGTGAACACGGAACGGCGGGCGGTCAACGGCTTGGACTCGCGGGAATGGGACAGGTACGCGACTCGGCCCGTTTCCCACCCGGTCAGTTCCAGCTGCTTCCTTCCTTCGAGACTCTCCAAACTCTGGCGAGACCGTCCTTACGCACGCTTTCCTCGCACGTTGGAAGCGCTTCTGTGAGGTAGGCAGGAGGGAGGAGCGCCGTTCGTGTTCTGCCGATGTACCTCTGGGGAGCGCGAGAGCTGTCGCCTGCGCCGAACTCACGGAATGCAACCCGGCCTGAGTCCGTCCTTGTTCTGTCTTCTTTCCTCCACAGGGAAGACACCGCCCCGAAGGCCGGCCTGCCTGACGCCTTTTCCCTGAACACCGAACTCCCGATGGTCCCCGGCGAGGAAGGGCTAGTCTATGGCCCTCTTCGCAGCTCGGCTTGTTCTCCACCCAGCCCGCTCCAACGGCTTCCAGCCTTCGAGAGTGTCAAAACCGTGGCGAGTCCCTCCTGAGCAACCCGTTCCTCACACGGTTCAAGCGTTCCTGTGAGGTAGACCGGAGGGAGGGCCACCGTGCGGGTTCTCGCGAAATACGTACGTTGCGGGCGCCTGAGGGCTGTCCCCTGCACTTACCTCCCAGACTCCAAACAGCCCACGTCCCGTCCCTGTGCTATCTCGCTCCTCGACGGGGAAGACGCTGCCACGCATGGGTGTCTGCCTGAAGCTGTGTCCGTGAACACGGAACGGCGGGCGGTCAACGGCTTGGACTCGCGGGAATGGGACAGGTACGCGACTCGGCCCGTTTCCCACCCGGTCAGTTCCAGCTGCTTCCTTCCTTCGAGACTCTCCAAACTCTGGCGAGACCGTCCTTACGCACGCTTTCCTCGCACGTTGGAAGCGCTTCTGTGAGGTAGGCAGGAGGGAGGAGCGCCGTTCGTGTTCTGCCGATGTACCTCTGGGGAGCGCGAGAGCTGTCGCCTGCGCCGAACTCACGGAATGCAACCCGGCCTGAGTCCGTCCTTGTTCTGTCTTCTTTCCTCCACAGGGAAGACACCGCCCCGAAGGCCGGCCTGCCTGACGCCTTTTCCCTGAACACCGAACTCCCGATGGTCCCCGGCGAGGAAGGGCTAGTCTATGGCCCTCTTCGCAGCTCGGCTTGTTCTCCACCCAGCCCGCTCCAACGGCTTCCAGCCTTCGAGAGTGTCAAAACCGTGGCGAGTCCCTCCTGAGCAACCCGTTCCTCACACGGTTCAAGCGTTCCTGTGAGGTAGACCGGAGGGAGGGCCACCGTGCGGGTTCTCGCGAAATACGTACGTTGCGGGCGCCTGAGGGCTGTCCCCTGCACTTACCTCCCAGACTCCAAACAGCCCACGTCCCGTCCCTGTGCTATCTCGCTCCTCGACGGGGAAGACGCTGCCACGCATGGGTGTCTGCCTGAAGCTGTGTCCGTGAACACGGAACGGCGGGCGGTCAACGGCTTGGACTCGCGGGAATGGGACAGGTACGCGACTCGGCCCGTTTCCCACCCGGTCAGTTCCAGCTGCTTCCTTCCTTCGAGACTCTCCAAACTCTGGCGAGACCGTCCTTACGCACGCTTTCCTCGCACGTTGGAAGCGCTTCTGTGAGGTAGGCAGGAGGGAGGAGCGCCGTTCGTGTTCTGCCGATGTACCTCTGGGGAGCGCGAGAGCTGTCGCCTGCGCCGAACTCACGGAATGCAACCCGGCCTGAGTCCGTCCTTGTTCTGTCTTCTTTCCTCCACAGGGAAGACACCGCCCCGAAGGCCGGCCTGCCTGACGCCTTTTCCCTGAACACCGAACTCCCGATGGTCCCCGGCGAGGAAGGGCTAGTCTATGGCCCTCTTCGCAGCTCGGCTTGTTCTCCACCCAGCCCGCTCCAACGGCTTCCAGCCTTCGAGAGTGTCAAAACCGTGGCGAGTCCCTCCTGAGCAACCCGTTCCTCACACGGTTCAAGCGTTCCTGTGAGGTAGACCGGAGGGAGGGCCACCGTGCGGGTTCTCGCGAAATACGTACGTTGCGGGCGCCTGAGGGCTGTCCCCTGCACTTACCTCCCAGACTCCAAACAGCCCACGTCCCGTCCCTGTGCTATCTCGCTCCTCGACGGGGAAGACGCTGCCACGCATGGGTGTCTGCCTGAAGCTGTGTCCGTGAACACGGAACGGCGGGCGGTCAACGGCTTGGACTCGCGGGAATGGGACAGGTACGCGACTCGGCCCGTTTCCCACCCGGTCAGTTCCAGCTGCTTCCTTCCTTCGAGACTCTCCAAACTCTGGCGAGACCGTCCTTACGCACGCTTTCCTCGCACGTTGGAAGCGCTTCTGTGAGGTAGGCAGGAGGGAGGAGCGCCGTTCGTGTTCTGCCGATGTACCTCTGGGGAGCGCGAGAGCTGTCGCCTGCGCCGAACTCACGGAATGCAACCCGGCCTGAGTCCGTCCTTGTTCTGTCTTCTTTCCTCCACAGGGAAGACACCGCCCCGAAGGCCGGCCTGCCTGACGCCTTTTCCCTGAACACCGAACTCCCGATGGTCCCCGGCGAGGAAGGGCTAGTCTATGGCCCTCTTCGCAGCTCGGCTTGTTCTCCACCCAGCCCGCTCCAACGGCTTCCAGCCTTCGAGAGTGTCAAAACCGTGGCGAGTCCCTCCTGAGCAACCCGTTCCTCACACGGTTCAAGCGTTCCTGTGAGGTAGACCGGAGGGAGGGCCACCGTGCGGGTTCTCGCGAAATACGTACGTTGCGGGCGCCTGAGGGCTGTCCCCTGCACTTACCTCCCAGACTCCAAACAGCCCACGTCCCGTCCCTGTGCTATCTCGCTCCTCGACGGGGAAGACGCTGCCACGCATGGGTGTCTGCCTGAAGCTGTGTCCGTGAACACGGAACGGCGGGCGGTCAACGGCTTGGACTCGCGGGAATGGGACAGGTACGCGACTCGGCCCGTTTCCCACCCGGTCAGTTCCAGCTGCTTCCTTCCTTCGAGACTCTCCAAACTCTGGCGAGACCGTCCTTACGCACGCTTTCCTCGCACGTTGGAAGCGCTTCTGTGAGGTAGGCAGGAGGGAGGAGCGCCGTTCGTGTTCTGCCGATGTACCTCTGGGGAGCGCGAGAGCTGTCGCCTGCGCCGAACTCACGGAATGCAACCCGGCCTGAGTCCGTCCTTGTTCTGTCTTCTTTCCTCCACAGGGAAGACACCGCCCCGAAGGCCGGCCTGCCTGACGCCTTTTCCCTGAACACCGAACTCCCGATGGTCCCCGGCGAGGAAGGGCTAGTCTATGGCCCTCTTCGCAGCTCGGCTTGTTCTCCACCCAGCCCGCTCCAACGGCTTCCAGCCTTCGAGAGTGTCAAAACCGTGGCGAGTCCCTCCTGAGCAACCCGTTCCTCACACGGTTCAAGCGTTCCTGTGAGGTAGACCGGAGGGAGGGCCACCGTGCGGGTTCTCGCGAAATACGTACGTTGCGGGCGCCTGAGGGCTGTCCCCTGCACTTACCTCCCAGACTCCAAACAGCCCACGTCCCGTCCCTGTGCTATCTCGCTCCTCGACGGGGAAGACGCTGCCACGCATGGGTGTCTGCCTGAAGCTGTGTCCGTGAACACGGAACGGCGGGCGGTCAACGGCTTGGACTCGCGGGAATGGGACAGGTACGCGACTCGGCCCGTTTCCCACCCGGTCAGTTCCAGCTGCTTCCTTCCTTCGAGACTCTCCAAACTCTGGCGAGACCGTCCTTACGCACGCTTTCCTCGCACGTTGGAAGCGCTTCTGTGAGGTAGGCAGGAGGGAGGAGCGCCGTTCGTGTTCTGCCGATGTACCTCTGGGGAGCGCGAGAGCTGTCGCCTGCGCCGAACTCACGGAATGCAACCCGGCCTGAGTCCGTCCTTGTTCTGTCTTCTTTCCTCCACAGGGAAGACACCGCCCCGAAGGCCGGCCTGCCTGACGCCTTTTCCCTGAACACCGAACTCCCGATGGTCCCCGGCGAGGAAGGGCTAGTCTATGGCCCTCTTCGCAGCTCGGCTTGTTCTCCACCCAGCCCGCTCCAACGGCTTCCAGCCTTCGAGAGTGTCAAAACCGTGGCGAGTCCCTCCTGAGCAACCCGTTCCTCACACGGTTCAAGCGTTCCTGTGAGGTAGACCGGAGGGAGGGCCACCGTGCGGGTTCTCGCGAAATACGTACGTTGCGGGCGCCTGAGGGCTGTCCCCTGCACTTACCTCCCAGACTCCAAACAGCCCACGTCCCGTCCCTGTGCTATCTCGCTCCTCGACGGGGAAGACGCTGCCACGCATGGGTGTCTGCCTGAAGCTGTGTCCGTGAACACGGAACGGCGGGCGGTCAACGGCTTGGACTCGCGGGAATGGGACAGGTACGCGACTCGGCCCGTTTCCCACCCGGTCAGTTCCAGCTGCTTCCTTCCTTCGAGACTCTCCAAACTCTGGCGAGACCGTCCTTACGCACGCTTTCCTCGCACGTTGGAAGCGCTTCTGTGAGGTAGGCAGGAGGGAGGAGCGCCGTTCGTGTTCTGCCGATGTACCTCTGGGGAGCGCGAGAGCTGTCGCCTGCGCCGAACTCACGGAATGCAACCCGGCCTGAGTCCGTCCTTGTTCTGTCTTCTCTCCTCCACAGGGAAGACACCGCCCCGAAGGCCGGCCTGCCTGACGCCTTTTCCCTGAACACCGAACTCCCGATGGTCCCCGGCGAGGAAGGGCTAGTCTATGGCCCTCTTCGCAGCTCGGCTTGTTCTCCACCCAGCCCGCTCCAACGGCTTCCAGCCTTCGAGAGTGTCAAAACCGTGGCGAGTCCCTCCTGAGCAACCCGTTCCTCACACGGTTCAAGCGTTCCTGTGAGGTAGACCGGAGGGAGGGCCACCGTGCGGGTTCTCGCGAAATACGTACGTTGCGGGCGCCTGAGGGCTGTCCCCTGCACTTACCTCCCAGACTCCAAACAGCCCACGTCCCGTCCCTGTGCTATCTCGCTCCTCGACGGGGAAGACGCTGCCACGCATGGGTGTCTGCCTGAAGCTGTGTCCGTGAACACGGAACGGCGGGCGGTCAACGGCTTGGACTCGCGGGAATGGGACAGGTACGCGACTCGGCCCGTTTCCCACCCGGTCAGTTCCAGCTGCTTCCTTCCTTCGAGACTCTCCAAACTCTGGCGAGACCGTCCTTACGCACGCTTTCCTCGCACGTTGGAAGCGCTTCTGTGAGGTAGGCAGGAGGGAGGAGCGCCGTTCGTGTTCTGCCGATGTACCTCTGGGGAGCGCGAGAGCTGTCGCCTGCGCCGAACTCACGGAATGCAACCCGGCCTGAGTCCGTCCTTGTTCTGTCTTCTCTCCTCCACAGGGAAGACACCGCCCCGAAGGCCGGCCTGCCTGACGCCTTTTCCCTGAACACCGAACTCCCGATGGTCCCCGGCGAGGAAGGGCTAGTCTATGGCCCTCTTCGCAGCTCGGCTTGTTCTCCACCCAGCCCGCTCCAACGGCTTCCAGCCTTCGAGAGTGTCAAAACCGTGGCGAGTCCCTCCTGAGCAACCCGTTCCTCACACGGTTCAAGCGTTCCTGTGAGGTAGACCGGAGGGAGGGCCACCGTGCGGGTTCTCGCGAAATACGTACGTTGCGGGCGCCTGAGGGCTGTCCCCTGCACTTACCTCCCAGACTCCAAACAGCCCACGTCCCGTCCCTGTGCTATCTCGCTCCTCGACGGGGAAGACGCTGCCACGCATGGGTGTCTGCCTGAAGCTGTGTCCGTGAACACGGAACGGCGGGCGGTCAACGGCTTGGACTCGCGGGAATGGGACAGGTACGCGACTCGGCCCGTTTCCCACCCGGTCAGTTCCAGCTGCTTCCTTCCTTCGAGACTCTCCAAACTCTGGCGAGACCGTCCTTACGCACGCTTTCCTCGCACGTTGGAAGCGCTTCTGTGAGGTAGGCAGGAGGGAGGAGCGCCGTTCGTGTTCTGCCGATGTACCTCTGGGGAGCGCGAGAGCTGTCGCCTGCGCCGAACTCACGGAATGCAACCCGGCCTGAGTCCGTCCTTGTTCTGTCTTCTCTCCTCCACAGGGAAGACACCGCCCCGAAGGCCGGCCTGCCTGACGCCTTTTCCCTGAACACCGAACTCCCGATGGTCCCCGGCGAGGAAGGGCTAGTCTATGGCCCTCTTCGCAGCTCGGCTTGTTCTCCACCCAGCCCGCTCCAACGGCTTCCAGCCTTCGAGAGTGTCAAAACCGTGGCGAGTCCCTCCTGAGCAACCCGTTCCTCACACGGTTCAAGCGTTCCTGTGAGGTAGACCGGAGGGAGGGCCACCGTGCGGGTTCTCGCGAAATACGTACGTTGCGGGCGCCTGAGGGCTGTCCCCTGCACTTACCTCCCAGACTCCAAACAGCCCACGTCCCGTCCCTGTGCTATCTCGCTCCTCGACGGGGAAGACGCTGCCACGCATGGGTGTCTGCCTGAAGCTGTGTCCGTGAACACGGAACGGCGGGCGGTCAACGGCTTGGACTCGCGGGAATGGGACAGGTACGCGACTCGGCCCGTTTCCCACCCGGTCAGTTCCAGCTGCTTCCTTCCTTCGAGACTCTCCAAACTCTGGCGAGACCGTCCTTACGCACGCTTTCCTCGCACGTTGGAAGCGCTTCTGTGAGGTAGGCAGGAGGGAGGAGCGCCGTTCGTGTTCTGCCGATGTACCTCTGGGGAGCGCGAGAGCTGTCGCCTGCGCCGAACTCACGGAATGCAACCCGGCCTGAGTCCGTCCTTGTTCTGTCTTCTTTCCTCCACAGGGAAGACACCGCCCCGAAGGCCGGCCTGCCTGACGCCTTTTCCCTGAACACCGAACTCCCGATGGTCCCCGGCGAGGAAGGGCTAGTCTATGGCCCTCTTCGCAGCTCGGCTTGTTCTCCACCCAGCCCGCTCCAACGGCTTCCAGCCTTCGAGAGTGTCAAAACCGTGGCGAGTCCCTCCTGAGCAACCCGTTCCTCACACGGTTCAAGCGTTCCTGTGAGGTAGACCGGAGGGAGGGCCACCGTGCGGGTTCTCGCGAAATACGTACGTTGCGGGCGCCTGAGGGCTGTCCCCTGCACTTACCTCCCAGACTCCAAACAGCCCACGTCCCGTCCCTGTGCTATCTCGCTCCTCGACGGGGAAGACGCTGCCACGCATGGGTGTCTGCCTGAAGCTGTGTCCGTGAACACGGAACGGCGGGCGGTCAACGGCTTGGACTCGCGGGAATGGGACAGGTACGCGACTCGGCCCGTTTCCCCCCCGGTCAGTTCCAGCTGCTTCCTTCCTTCGAGACTCTCCAAACTCTGGCGAGACCGTCCTTACGCACGCTTTCCTCGCACGTTGGAAGCGCTTCTGTGAGGTAGGCAGGAGGGAGGAGCGCCGTTCGTGTTCTGCCGATGTACCTCTGGGGAGCGCGAGAGCTGTCGCCTGCGCCGAACTCACGGAATGCAACCCGGCCTGAGTCCGTCCTTGTTCTGTCTTCTTTCCTCCACAGGGAAGACACCGCCCCGAAGGCCGGCCTGCCTGACGCCTTTTCCCTGAACACCGAACTCCCGATGGTCCCCGGCGAGGAAGGGCTAGTCTATGGCCCTCTTCGCAGCTCGGCTTGTTCTCCACCCAGCCCGCTCCAACGGCTTCCAGCCTTCGAGAGTGTCAAAACCGTGGCGAGTCCCTCCTGAGCAACCCGTTCCTCACACGGTTCAAGCGTTCCTGTGAGGTAGACCGGAGGGAGGGCCACCGTGCGGGTTCTCGCGAAATACGTACGTTGCGGGCGCCTGAGGGCTGTCCCCTGCACTTACCTCCCAGACTCCAAACAGCCCACGTCCCGTCCCTGTGCTATCTCGCTCCTCGACGGGGAAGACGCTGCCACGCATGGGTGTCTGCCTGAAGCTGTGTCCGTGAACACGGAACGGCGGGCGGTCAACGGCTTGGACTCGCGGGAATGGGACAGGTACGCGACTCGGCCCGTTTCCCACCCGGTCAGTTCCAGCTGCTTCCTTCCTTCGAGACTCTCCAAACTCTGGCGAGACCGTCCTTACGCACGCTTTCCTCGCACGTTGGAAGCGCTTCTGTGAGGTAGGCAGGAGGGAGGAGCGCCGTTCGTGTTCTGCCGATGTACCTCTGGGGAGCGCGAGAGCTGTCGCCTGCGCCGAACTCACGGAATGCAACCCGGCCTGAGTCCGTCCTTGTTCTGTCTTCTCTCCTCCACAGGGAAGACACCGCCCCGAAGGCCGGCCTGCCTGACGCCTTTTCCCTGAACACCGAACTCCCGATGGTCCCCGGCGAGGAAGGGCTAGTCTATGGCCCTCTTCGCAGCTCGGCTTGTTCTCCACCCAGCCCGCTCCAACGGCTTCCAGCCTTCGAGAGTGTCAAAACCGTGGCGAGTCCCTCCTGAGCAACCCGTTCCTCACACGGTTCAAGCGTTCCTGTGAGGTAGACCGGAGGGAGGGCCACCGTGCGGGTTCTCGCGAAATACGTACGTTGCGGGCGCCTGAGGGCTGTCCCCTGCACTTACCTCCCAGACTCCAAACAGCCCACGTCCCGTCCCTGTGCTATCTCGCTCCTCGACGGGGAAGACGCTGCCACGCATGGGTGTCTGCCTGAAGCTGTGTCCGTGAACACGGAACGGCGGGCGGTCAACGGCTTGGACTCGCGGGAATGGGACAGGTACGCGACTCGGCCCGTTTCCCACCCGGTCAGTTCCAGCTGCTTCCTTCCTTCGAGACTCTCCAAACTCTGGCGAGACCGTCCTTACGCACGCTTTCCTCGCACGTTGGAAGCGCTTCTGTGAGGTAGGCAGGAGGGAGGAGCGCCGTTCGTGTTCTGCCGATGTACCTCTGGGGAGCGCGAGAGCTGTCGCCTGCGCCGAACTCACGGAATGCAACCCGGCCTGAGTCCGTCCTTGTTCTGTCTTCTCTCCTCCACAGGGAAGACACCGCCCCGAAGGCCGGCCTGCCTGACGCCTTTTCCCTGAACACCGAACTCCCGATGGTCCCCGGCGAGGAAGGGCTAGTCTATGGCCCTCTTCGCAGCTCGGCTTGTTCTCCACCCAGCCCGCTCCAACGGCTTCCAGCCTTCGAGAGTGTCAAAACCGTGGCGAGTCCCTCCTGAGCAACCCGTTCCTCACACGGTTCAAGCGTTCCTGTGAGGTAGACCGGAGGGAGGGCCACCGTGCGGGTTCTCGCGAAATACGTACGTTGCGGGCGCCTGAGGGCTGTCCCCTGCACTTACCTCCCAGACTCCAAACAGCCCACGTCCCGTCCCTGTGCTATCTCGCTCCTCGACGGGGAAGACGCTGCCACGCATGGGTGTCTGCCTGAAGCTGTGTCCGTGAACACGGAACGGCGGGCGGTCAACGGCTTGGACTCGCGGGAATGGGACAGGTACGCGACTCGGCCCGTTTCCCACCCGGTCAGTTCCAGCTGCTTCCTTCCTTCGAGACTCTCCAAACTCTGGCGAGACCGTCCTTACGCACGCTTTCCTCGCACGTTGGAAGCGCTTCTGTGAGGTAGGCAGGAGGGAGGAGCGCCGTTCGTGTTCTGCCGATGTACCTCTGGGGAGCGCGAGAGCTGTCGCCTGCGCCGAACTCACGGAATGCAACCCGGCCTGAGTCCGTCCTTGTTCTGTCTTCTCTCCTCCACAGGGAAGACACCGCCCCGAAGGCCGGCCTGCCTGACGCCTTTTCCCTGAACACCGAACTCCCGATGGTCCCCGGCGAGGAAGGGCTAGTCTATGGCCCTCTTCGCAGCTCGGCTTGTTCTCCACCCAGCCCGCTCCAACGGCTTCCAGCCTTCGAGAGTGTCAAAACCGTGGCGAGTCCCTCCTGAGCAACCCGTTCCTCACACGGTTCAAGCGTTCCTGTGAGGTAGACCGGAGGGAGGGCCACCGTGCGGGTTCTCGCGAAATACGTACGTTGCGGGCGCCTGAGGGCTGTCCCCTGCACTTACCTCCCAGACTCCAAACAGCCCACGTCCCGTCCCTGTGCTATCTCGCTCCTCGACGGGGAAGACGCTGCCACGCATGGGTGTCTGCCTGAAGCTGTGTCCGTGAACACGGAACGGCGGGCGGTCAACGGCTTGGACTCGCGGGAATGGGACAGGTACGCGACTCGGCCCGTTTCCCACCCGGTCAGTTCCAGCTGCTTCCTTCCTTCGAGACTCTCCAAACTCTGGCGAGACCGTCCTTACGCACGCTTTCCTCGCACGTTGGAAGCGCTTCTGTGAGGTAGGCAGGAGGGAGGAGCGCCGTTCGTGTTCTGCCGATGTACCTCTGGGGAGCGCGAGAGCTGTCGCCTGCGCCGAACTCACGGAATGCAACCCGGCCTGAGTCCGTCCTTGTTCTGTCTTCTCTCCTCCACAGGGAAGACACCGCCCCGAAGGCCGGCCTGCCTGACGCCTTTTCCCTGAACACCGAACTCCCGATGGTCCCCGGCGAGGAAGGGCTAGTCTATGGCCCTCTTCGCAGCTCGGCTTGTTCTCCACCCAGCCCGCTCCAACGGCTTCCAGCCTTCGAGAGTGTCAAAACCATGGCGAGTCCCTCCTGAGCAACCCGTTCCTCACACGGTTCAAGCGTTCCTGTGAGGTAGACCGGAGGGAGGGCCACCGTGCGGGTTCTCGCGAAATACGTACGTTGCGGGCGCCTGAGGGCTGTCCCCTGCACTTACCTCCCAGACTCCAAACAGCCCACGTCCCGTCCCTGTGCTATCTCGCTCCTCGACGGGGAAGACGCTGCCACGCATGGGTGTCTGCCTGAAGCTGTGTCCGTGAACACGGAACGGCGGGCGGTCAACGGCTTGGACTCGCGGGAATGGGACAGGTACGCGACTCGGCCCGTTTCCCACCCGGTCAGTTCCAGCTGCTTCCTTCCTTCGAGACTCTCCAAACTCTGGCGAGACCGTCCTTACGCACGCTTTCCTCGCACGTTGGAAGCGCTTCTGTGAGGTAGGCAGGAGGGAGGAGCGCCGTTCGTGTTCTGCCGATGTACCTCTGGGGAGCGCGAGAGCTGTCGCCTGCGCCGAACTCACGGAATGCAACCCGGCCTGAGTCCGTCCTTGTTCTGTCTTCTCTCCTCCACAGGGAAGACACCGCCCCGAAGGCCGGCCTGCCTGACGCCTTTTCCCTGAACACCGAACTCCCGATGGTCCCCGGCGAGGAAGGGCTAGTCTATGGCCCTCTTCGCAGCTCGGCTTGTTCTCCACCCAGCCCGCTCCAACGGCTTCCAGCCTTCGAGAGTGTCAAAACCGTGGCGAGTCCCTCCTGAGCAACCCGTTCCTCACACGGTTCAAGCGTTCCTGTGAGGTAGACCGGAGGGAGGGCCACCGTGCGGGTTCTCGCGAAATACGTACGTTGCGGGCGCCTGAGGGCTGTCCCCTGCACTTACCTCCCAGACTCCAAACAGCCCACGTCCCGTCCCTGTGCTATCTCGCTCCTCGACGGGGAAGACGCTGCCACGCATGGGTGTCTGCCTGAAGCTGTGTCCGTGAACACGGAACGGCGGGCGGTCAACGGCTTGGACTCGCGGGAATGGGACAGGTACGCGACTCGGCCCGTTTCCCACCCGGTCAGTTCCAGCTGCTTCCTTCCTTCGAGACTCTCCAAACTCTGGCGAGACCGTCCTTACGCACGCTTTCCTCGCACGTTGGAAGCGCTTCTGTGAGGTAGGCAGGAGGGAGGAGCGCCGTTCGTGTTCTGCCGATGTACCTCTGGGGAGCGCGAGAGCTGTCGCCTGCGCCGAACTCACGGAATGCAACCCGGCCTGAGTCCGTCCTTGTTCTGTCTTCTCTCCTCCACAGGGAAGACACCGCCCCGAAGGCCGGCCTGCCTGACGCCTTTTCCCTGAACACCGAACTCCCGATGGTCCCCGGCGAGGAAGGGCTAGTCTATGGCCCTCTTCGCAGCTCGGCTTGTTCTCCACCCAGCCCGCTCCAACGGCTTCCAGCCTTCGAGAGTGTCAAAACCGTGGCGAGTCCCTCCTGAGCAACCCGTTCCTCACACGGTTCAAGCGTTCCTGTGAGGTAGACCGGAGGGAGGGCCACCGTGCGGGTTCTCGCGAAATACGTACGTTGCGGGCGCCTGAGGGCTGTCCCCTGCACTTACCTCCCAGACTCCAAACAGCCCACGTCCCGTCCCTGTGCTATCTCGCTCCTCGACGGGGAAGACGCTGCCACGCATGGGTGTCTGCCTGAAGCTGTGTCCGTGAACACGGAACGGCGGGCGGTCAACGGCTTGGACTCGCGGGAATGGGACAGGTACGCGACTCGGCCCGTTTCCCACCCGGTCAGTTCCAGCTGCTTCCTTCCTTCGAGACTCTCCAAACTCTGGCGAGACCGTCCTTACGCACGCTTTCCTCGCACGTTGGAAGCGCTTCTGTGAGGTAGGCAGGAGGGAGGAGCGCCGTTCGTGTTCTGCCGATGTACCTCTGGGGAGCGCGAGAGCTGTCGCCTGCGCCGAACTCACGGAATGCAACCCGGCCTGAGTCCGTCCTTGTTCTGTCTTCTCTCCTCCACAGGGAAGACACCGCCCCGAAGGCCGGCCTGCCTGACGCCTTTTCCCTGAACACCGAACTCCCGATGGTCCCCGGCGAGGAAGGGCTAGTCTATGGCCCTCTTCGCAGCTCGGCTTGTTCTCCACCCAGCCCGCTCCAACGGCTTCCAGCCTTCGAGAGTGTCAAAACCGTGGCGAGTCCCTCCTGAGCAACCCGTTCCTCACACGGTTCAAGCGTTCCTGTGAGGTAGACCGGAGGGAGGGCCACCGTGCGGGTTCTCGCGAAATACGTACGTTGCGGGCGCCTGAGGGCTGTCCCCTGCACTTACCTCCCAGACTCCAAACAGCCCACGTCCCGTCCCTGTGCTATCTCGCTCCTCGACGGGGAAGACGCTGCCACGCATGGGTGTCTGCCTGAAGCTGTGTCCGTGAACACGGAACGGCGGGCGGTCAACGGCTTGGACTCGCGGGAATGGGACAGGTACGCGACTCGGCCCGTTTCCCACCCGGTCAGTTCCAGCTGCTTCCTTCCTTCGAGACTCTCCAAACTCTGGCGAGACCGTCCTTACGCACGCTTTCCTCGCACGTTGGAAGCGCTTCTGTGAGGTAGGCAGGAGGGAGGAGCGCCGTTCGTGTTCTGCCGATGTACCTCTGGGGAGCGCGAGAGCTGTCGCCTGCGCCGAACTCACGGAATGCAACCCGGCCTGAGTCCGTCCTTGTTCTGTCTTCTCTCCTCCACAGGGAAGACACCGCCCCGAAGGCCGGCCTGCCTGACGCCTTTTCCCTGAACACCGAACTCCCGATGGTCCCCGGCGAGGAAGGGCTAGTCTATGGCCCTCTTCGCAGCTCGGCTTGTTCTCCACCCAGCCCGCTCCAACGGCTTCCAGCCTTCGAGAGTGTCAAAACCGTGGCGAGTCCCTCCTGAGCAACCCGTTCCTCACACGGTTCAAGCGTTCCTGTGAGGTAGACCGGAGGGAGGGCCACCGTGCGGGTTCTCGCGAAATACGTACGTTGCGGGCGCCTGAGGGCTGTCCCCTGCACTTACCTCCCAGACTCCAAACAGCCCACGTCCCGTCCCTGTGCTATCTCGCTCCTCGACGGGGAAGACGCTGCCACGCATGGGTGTCTGCCTGAAGCTGTGTCCGTGAACACGGAACGGCGGGCGGTCAACGGCTTGGACTCGCGGGAATGGGACAGGTACGCGACTCGGCCCGTTTCCCACCCGGTCAGTTCCAGCTGCTTCCTTCCTTCGAGACTCTCCAAACTCTGGCGAGACCGTCCTTACGCACGCTTTCCTCGCACGTTGGAAGCGCTTCTGTGAGGTAGGCAGGAGGGAGGAGCGCCGTTCGTGTTCTGCCGATGTACCTCTGGGGAGCGCGAGAGCTGTCGCCTGCGCCGAACTCACGGAATGCAACCCGGCCTGAGTCCGTCCTTGTTCTGTCTTCTCTCCTCCACAGGGAAGACACCGCCCCGAAGGCCGGCCTGCCTGACGCCTTTTCCCTGAACACCGAACTCCCGATGGTCCCCGGCGAGGAAGGGCTAGTCTATGGCCCTCTTCGCAGCTCGGCTTGTTCTCCACCCAGCCCGCTCCAACGGCTTCCAGCCTTCGAGAGTGTCAAAACCGTGGCGAGTCCCTCCTGAGCAACCCGTTCCTCACACGGTTCAAGCGTTCCTGTGAGGTAGACCGGAGGGAGGGCCACCGTGCGGGTTCTCGCGAAATACGTACGTTGCGGGCGCCTGAGGGCTGTCCCCTGCACTTACCTCCCAGACTCCAAACAGCCCACGTCCCGTCCCTGTGCTATCTCGCTCCTCGACGGGGAAGACGCTGCCACGCATGGGTGTCTGCCTGAAGCTGTGTCCGTGAACACGGAACGGCGGGCGGTCAACGGCTTGGACTCGCGGGAATGGGACAGGTACGCGACTCGGCCCGTTTCCCACCCGGTCAGTTCCAGCTGCTTCCTTCCTTCGAGACTCTCCAAACTCTGGCGAGACCGTCCTTACGCACGCTTTCCTCGCACGTTGGAAGCGCTTCTGTGAGGTAGGCAGGAGGGAGGAGCGCCGTTCGTGTTCTGCCGATGTACCTCTGGGGAGCGCGAGAGCTGTCGCCTGCGCCGAACTCACGGAATGCAACCCGGCCTGAGTCCGTCCTTGTTCTGTCTTCTCTCCTCCACAGGGAAGACACCGCCCCGAAGGCCGGCCTGCCTGACGCCTTTTCCCTGAACACCGAACTCCCGATGGTCCCCGGCGAGGAAGGGCTAGTCTATGGCCCTCTTCGCAGCTCGGCTTGTTCTCCACCCAGCCCGCTCCAACGGCTTCCAGCCTTCGAGAGTGTCAAAACCGTGGCGAGTCCCTCCTGAGCAACCCGTTCCTCACACGGTTCAAGCGTTCCTGTGAGGTAGACCGGAGGGAGGGCCACCGTGCGGGTTCTCGCGAAATACGTACGTTGCGGGCGCCTGAGGGCTGTCCCCTGCACTTACCTCCCAGACTCCAAACAGCCCACGTCCCGTCCCTGTGCTATCTCGCTCCTCGACGGGGAAGACGCTGCCACGCATGGGTGTCTGCCTGAAGCTGTGTCCGTGAACACGGAACGGCGGGCGGTCAACGGCTTGGACTCGCGGGAATGGGACAGGTACGCGACTCGGCCCGTTTCCCACCCGGTCAGTTCCAGCTGCTTCCTTCCTTCGAGACTCTCCAAACTCTGGCGAGACCGTCCTTACGCACGCTTTCCTCGCACGTTGGAAGCGCTTCTGTGAGGTAGGCAGGAGGGAGGAGCGCCGTTCGTGTTCTGCCGATGTACCTCTGGGGAGCGCGAGAGCTGTCGCCTGCGCCGAACTCACGGAATGCAACCCGGCCTGAGTCCGTCCTTGTTCTGTCTTCTCTCCTCCACAGGGAAGACACCGCCCCGAAGGCCGGCCTGCCTGACGCCTTTTCCCTGAACACCGAACTCCCGATGGTCCCCGGCGAGGAAGGGCTAGTCTATGGCCCTCTTCGCAGCTCGGCTTGTTCTCCACCCAGCCCGCTCCAACGGCTTCCAGCCTTCGAGAGTGTCAAAACCGTGGCGAGTCCCTCCTGAGCAACCCGTTCCTCACACGGTTCAAGCGTTCCTGTGAGGTAGACCGGAGGGAGGGCCACCGTGCGGGTTCTCGCGAAATACGTACGTTGCGGGCGCCTGAGGGCTGTCCCCTGCACTTACCTCCCAGACTCCAAACAGCCCACGTCCCGTCCCTGTGCTATCTCGCTCCTCGACGGGGAAGACGCTGCCACGCATGGGTGTCTGCCTGAAGCTGTGTCCGTGAACACGGAACGGCGGGCGGTCAACGGCTTGGACTCGCGGGAATGGGACAGGTACGCGACTCGGCCCGTTTCCCCCCCGGTCAGTTCCAGCTGCTTCCTTCCTTCGAGACTCTCCAAACTCTGGCGAGACCGTCCTTACGCACGCTTTCCTCGCACGTTGGAAGCGCTTCTGTGAGGTAGGCAGGAGGGAGGAGCGCCGTTCGTGTTCTGCCGATGTACCTCTGGGGAGCGCGAGAGCTGTCGCCTGCGCCGAACTCACGGAATGCAACCCGGCCTGAGTCCGTCCTTGTTCTGTCTTCTCTCCTCCACAGGGAAGACACCGCCCCGAAGGCCGGCCTGCCTGACGCCTTTTCCCTGAACACCGAACTCCCGATGGTCCCCGGCGAGGAAGGGCTAGTCTATGGCCCTCTTCGCAGCTCGGCTTGTTCTCCACCCAGCCCGCTCCAACGGCTTCCAGCCTTCGAGAGTGTCAAAACCGTGGCGAGTCCCTCCTGAGCAACCCGTTCCTCACACGGTTCAAGCGTTCCTGTGAGGTAGACCGGAGGGAGGGCCACCGTGCGGGTTCTCGCGAAATACGTACGTTGCGGGCGCCTGAGGGCTGTCCCCTGCACTTACCTCCCAGACTCCAAACAGCCCACGTCCCGTCCCTGTGCTATCTCGCTCCTCGACGGGGAAGACGCTGCCACGCATGGGTGTCTGCCTGAAGCTGTGTCCGTGAACACGGAACGGCGGGCGGTCAACGGCTTGGACTCGCGGGAATGGGACAGGTACGCGACTCGGCCCGTTTCCCACCCGGTCAGTTCCAGCTGCTTCCTTCCTTCGAGACTCTCCAAACTCTGGCGAGACCGTCCTTACGCACGCTTTCCTCGCACGTTGGAAGCGCTTCTGTGAGGTAGGCAGGAGGGAGGAGCGCCGTTCGTGTTCTGCCGATGTACCTCTGGGGAGCGCGAGAGCTGTCGCCTGCGCCGAACTCACGGAATGCAACCCGGCCTGAGTCCGTCCTTGTTCTGTCTTCTCTCCTCCACAGGGAAGACACCGCCCCGAAGGCCGGCCTGCCTGACGCCTTTTCCCTGAACACCGAACTCCCGATGGTCCCCGGCGAGGAAGGGCTAGTCTATGGCCCTCTTCGCAGCTCGGCTTGTTCTCCACCCAGCCCGCTCCAACGGCTTCCAGCCTTCGAGAGTGTCAAAACCGTGGCGAGTCCCTCCTGAGCAACCCGTTCCTCACACGGTTCAAGCGTTCCTGTGAGGTAGACCGGAGGGAGGGCCACCGTGCGGGTTCTCGCGAAATACGTACGTTGCGGGCGCCTGAGGGCTGTCCCCTGCACTTACCTCCCAGACTCCAAACAGCCCACG
Organism: Martes martes; assembly: GCF_963455335.1. Lineage (NCBI taxonomy): Eukaryota > Metazoa > Chordata > Mammalia > Carnivora > Mustelidae > Martes > Martes martes. The sequence continues at coordinate 65,913 of NW_027666405.1, read as the reverse complement.
TCCCGTCCCTGTGCTATCTCGCTCCTGACGGGGAAGACGCTGCCACGCATGGGTGTCTGCCTGAAGCTGTGTCCGTGAACACGGAACGGCGGGCGGTCAACGGCTTGGACTCGCGGGAATGGGACAGGTACGCGACTCGGCCCGTTTCCCACCCGGTCAGTTCCAGCTGCTTCCTTCCTTCGAGACTCTCCAAACTCTGGCGAGACCGTCCTTACGCACGCTTTCCTCGCACGTTGGAAGCGCTTCTGTGAGGTAGGCAGGAGGGAGGAGCGCCGTTCGTGTTCTGCCGATGTACCTCTGGGGAGCGCGAGAGCTGTCGCCTGCGCCGAACTCACGGAATGCAACCCGGCCTGAGTCCGTCCTTGTTCTGTCTTCTCTCCTCCACAGGGAAGACACCGCCCCGAAGGCCGGCCTGCCTGACGCCTTTTCCCTGAACACCGAACTCCCGATGGTCCCCGGCGAGGAAGGGCTAGTCTATGGCCCTCTTCGCAGCTCGGCTTGTTCTCCACCCAGCCCGCTCCAACGGCTTCCAGCCTTCGAGAGTGTCAAAACCGTGGCGAGTCCCTCCTGAGCAACCCGTTCCTCACACGGTTCAAGCGTTCCTGTGAGGTAGACCGGAGGGAGGGCCACCGTGCGGGTTCTCGCGAAATACGTACGTTGCGGGCGCCTGAGGGCTGTCCCCTGCACTTACCTCCCAGACTCCAAACAGCCCACGTCCCGTCCCTGTGCTATCTCGCTCCTCGACGGGGAAGACGCTGCCACGCATGGGTGTCTGCCTGAAGCTGTGTCCGTGAACACGGAACGGCGGGCGGTCAACGGCTTGGACTCGCGGGAATGGGACAGGTACGCGACTCGGCCCGTTTCCCACCCGGTCAGTTCCAGCTGCTTCCTTCCTTCGAGACTCTCCAAACTCTGGCGAGACCGTCCTTACGCACGCTTTCCTCGCACGTTGGAAGCGCTTCTGTGAGGTAGGCAGGAGGGAGGAGCGCCGTTCGTGTTCTGCCGATGTACCTCTGGGGAGCGCGAGAGCTGTCGCCTGCGCCGAACTCACGGAATGCAACCCGGCCTGAGTCCGTCCTTGTTCTGTCTTCTCTCCTCCACAGGGAAGACACCGCCCCGAAGGCCGGCCTGCCTGACGCCTTTTCCCTGAACACCGAACTCCCGATGGTCCCCGGCGAGGAAGGGCTAGTCTATGGCCCTCTTCGCAGCTCGGCTTGTTCTCCACCCAGCCCGCTCCAACGGCTTCCAGCCTTCGAGAGTGTCAAAACCGTGGCGAGTCCCTCCTGAGCAACCCGTTCCTCACACGGTTCAAGCGTTCCTGTGAGGTAGACCGGAGGGAGGGCCACCGTGCGGGTTCTCGCGAAATACGTACGTTGCGGGCGCCTGAGGGCTGTCCCCTGCACTTACCTCCCAGACTCCAAACAGCCCACGTCCCGTCCCTGTGCTATCTCGCTCCTCGACGGGGAAGACGCTGCCACGCATGGGTGTCTGCCTGAAGCTGTGTCCGTGAACACGGAACGGCGGGCGGTCAACGGCTTGGACTCGCGGGAATGGGACAGGTACGCGACTCGGCCCGTTTCCCACCCGGTCAGTTCCAGCTGCTTCCTTCCTTCGAGACTCTCCAAACTCTGGCGAGACCGTCCTTACGCACGCTTTCCTCGCACGTTGGAAGCGCTTCTGTGAGGTAGGCAGGAGGGAGGAGCGCCGTTCGTGTTCTGCCGATGTACCTCTGGGGAGCGCGAGAGCTGTCGCCTGCGCCGAACTCACGGAATGCAACCCGGCCTGAGTCCGTCCTTGTTCTGTCTTCTCTCCTCCACAGGGAAGACACCGCCCCGAAGGCCGGCCTGCCTGACGCCTTTTCCCTGAACACCGAACTCCCGATGGTCCCCGGCGAGGAAGGGCTAGTCTATGGCCCTCTTCGCAGCTCGGCTTGTTCTCCACCCAGCCCGCTCCAACGGCTTCCAGCCTTCGAGAGTGTCAAAACCGTGGCGAGTCCCTCCTGAGCAACCCGTTCCTCACACGGTTCAAGCGTTCCTGTGAGGTAGACCGGAGGGAGGGCCACCGTGCGGGTTCTCGCGAAATACGTACGTTGCGGGCGCCTGAGGGCTGTCCCCTGCACTTACCTCCCAGACTCCAAACAGCCCACGTCCCGTCCCTGTGCTATCTCGCTCCTCGACGGGGAAGACGCTGCCACGCATGGGTGTCTGCCTGAAGCTGTGTCCGTGAACACGGAACGGCGGGCGGTCAACGGCTTGGACTCGCGGGAATGGGACAGGTACGCGACTCGGCCCGTTTCCCACCCGGTCAGTTCCAGCTGCTTCCTTCCTTCGAGACTCTCCAAACTCTGGCGAGACCGTCCTTACGCACGCTTTCCTCGCACGTTGGAAGCGCTTCTGTGAGGTAGGCAGGAGGGAGGAGCGCCGTTCGTGTTCTGCCGATGTACCTCTGGGGAGCGCGAGAGCTGTCGCCTGCGCCGAACTCACGGAATGCAACCCGGCCTGAGTCCGTCCTTGTTCTGTCTTCTCTCCTCCACAGGGAAGACACCGCCCCGAAGGCCGGCCTGCCTGACGCCTTTTCCCTGAACACCGAACTCCCGATGGTCCCCGGCGAGGAAGGGCTAGTCTATGGCCCTCTTCGCAGCTCGGCTTGTTCTCCACCCAGCCCGCTCCAACGGCTTCCAGCCTTCGAGAGTGTCAAAACCGTGGCGAGTCCCTCCTGAGCAACCCGTTCCTCACACGGTTCAAGCGTTCCTGTGAGGTAGACCGGAGGGAGGGCCACCGTGCGGGTTCTCGCGAAATACGTACGTTGCGGGCGCCTGAGGGCTGTCCCCTGCACTTACCTCCCAGACTCCAAACAGCCCACGTCCCGTCCCTGTGCTATCTCGCTCCTCGACGGGGAAGACGCTGCCACGCATGGGTGTCTGCCTGAAGCTGTGTCCGTGAACACGGAACGGCGGGCGGTCAACGGCTTGGACTCGCGGGAATGGGACAGGTACGCGACTCGGCCCGTTTCCCACCCGGTCAGTTCCAGCTGCTTCCTTCCTTCGAGACTCTCCAAACTCTGGCGAGACCGTCCTTACGCACGCTTTCCTCGCACGTTGGAAGCGCTTCTGTGAGGTAGGCAGGAGGGAGGAGCGCCGTTCGTGTTCTGCCGATGTACCTCTGGGGAGCGCGAGAGCTGTCGCCTGCGCCGAACTCACGGAATGCAACCCGGCCTGAGTCCGTCCTTGTTCTGTCTTCTCTCCTCCACAGGGAAGACACCGCCCCGAAGGCCGGCCTGCCTGACGCCTTTTCCCTGAACACCGAACTCCCGATGGTCCCCGGCGAGGAAGGGCTAGTCTATGGCCCTCTTCGCAGCTCGGCTTGTTCTCCACCCAGCCCGCTCCAACGGCTTCCAGCCTTCGAGAGTGTCAAAACCGTGGCGAGTCCCTCCTGAGCAACCCGTTCCTCACACGGTTCAAGCGTTCCTGTGAGGTAGACCGGAGGGAGGGCCACCGTGCGGGTTCTCGCGAAATACGTACGTTGCGGGCGCCTGAGGGCTGTCCCCTGCACTTACCTCCCAGACTCCAAACAGCCCACGTCCCGTCCCTGTGCTATCTCGCTCCTCGACGGGGAAGACGCTGCCACGCATGGGTGTCTGCCTGAAGCTGTGTCCGTGAACACGGAACGGCGGGCGGTCAACGGCTTGGACTCGCGGGAATGGGACAGGTACGCGACTCGGCCCGTTTCCCACCCGGTCAGTTCCAGCTGCTTCCTTCCTTCGAGACTCTCCAAACTCTGGCGAGACCGTCCTTACGCACGCTTTCCTCGCACGTTGGAAGCGCTTCTGTGAGGTAGGCAGGAGGGAGGAGCGCCGTTCGTGTTCTGCCGATGTACCTCTGGGGAGCGCGAGAGCTGTCGCCTGCGCCGAACTCACGGAATGCAACCCGGCCTGAGTCCGTCCTTGTTCTGTCTTCTTTCCTCCACAGGGAAGACACCGCCCCGAAGGCCGGCCTGCCTGATGCCTTTTCCCTGAACACCGAACTCCCGATGGTCCCCGGCGAGGAAGGGCTAGTCTATGGCCCTCTTCGCAGCTCGGCTTGTTCTCCACCCAGCCCGCTCCAACGGCTTCCAGCCTTCGAGAGTGTCAAAACCGTGGCGAGTCCCTCCTGAGCAACCCGTTCCTCACACGGTTCAAGCGTTCCTGTGAGGTAGACCGGAGGGAGGGCCACCGTGCGGGTTCTCGCGAAATACGTACGTTGCGGGCGCCTGAGGGCTGTCCCCTGCACTTACCTCCCAGACTCCAAACAGCCCACGTCCCGTCCCTGTGCTATCTCGCTCCTCGACGGGGAAGACGCTGCCACGCATGGGTGTCTGCCTGAAGCTGTGTCCGTGAACACGGAACGGCGGGCGGTCAACGGCTTGGACTCGCGGGAATGGGACAGGTACGCGACTCGGCCCGTTTCCCACCCGGTCAGTTCCAGCTGCTTCCTTCCTTCGAGACTCTCCAAACTCTGGCGAGACCGTCCTTACGCACGCTTTCCTCGCACGTTGGAAGCGCTTCTGTGAGGTAGGCAGGAGGGAGGAGCGCCGTTCGTGTTCTGCCGATGTACCTCTGGGGAGCGCGAGAGCTGTCGCCTGCGCCGAACTCACGGAATGCAACCCGGCCTGAGTCCGTCCTTGTTCTGTCTTCTTTCCTCCACAGGGAAGACACCGCCCCGAAGGCCGGCCTGCCTGACGCCTTTTCCCTGAACACCGAACTCCCGATGGTCCCCGGCGAGGAAGGGCTAGTCTATGGCCCTCTTCGCAGCTCGGCTTGTTCTCCACCCAGCCCGCTCCAACGGCTTCCAGCCTTCGAGAGTGTCAAAACCGTGGCGAGTCCCTCCTGAGCAACCCGTTCCTCACACGGTTCAAGCGTTCCTGTGAGGTAGACCGGAGGGAGGGCCACCGTGCGGGTTCTCGCGAAATACGTACGTTGCGGGCGCCTGAGGGCTGTCCCCTGCACTTACCTCCCAGACTCCAAACAGCCCACGTCCCGTCCCTGTGCTATCTCGCTCCTCGACGGGGAAGACGCTGCCACGCATGGGTGTCTGCCTGAAGCTGTGTCCGTGAACACGGAACGGCGGGCGGTCAACGGCTTGGACTCGCGGGAATGGGACAGGTACGCGACTCGGCCCGTTTCCCACCCGGTCAGTTCCAGCTGCTTCCTTCCTTCGAGACTCTCCAAACTCTGGCGAGACCGTCCTTACGCACGCTTTCCTCGCACGTTGGAAGCGCTTCTGTGAGGTAGGCAGGAGGGAGGAGCGCCGTTCGTGTTCTGCCGATGTACCTCTGGGGAGCGCGAGAGCTGTCGCCTGCACCGAACTCACGGAATGCAACCCGGCCTGAGTCCGTCCTTGTTCTGTCTTCTTTCCTCCACAGGGAAGACACCGCCCCGAAGGCCGGCCTGCCTGACGCCTTTTCCCTGAACACCGAACTCCCGATGGTCCCCGGCGAGGAAGGGCTAGTCTATGGCCCTCTTCGCAGCTCGGCTTGTTCTCCACCCAGCCCGCTCCAACGGCTTCCAGCCTTCGAGAGTGTCAAAACCGTGGCGAGTCCCTCCTGAGCAACCCGTTCCTCACACGGTTCAAGCGTTCCTGTGAGGTAGACCGGAGGGAGGGCCACCGTGCGGGTTCTCGCGAAATACGTACGTTGCGGGCGCCTGAGGGCTGTCCCCTGCACTTACCTCCCAGACTCCAAACAGCCCACGTCCCGTCCCTGTGCTATCTCGCTCCTCGACGGGGAAGACGCTGCCACGCATGGGTGTCTGCCTGAAGCTGTGTCCGTGAACACGGAACGGCGGGCGGTCAACGGCTTGGACTCGCGGGAATGGGACAGGTACGCGACTCGGCCCGTTTCCCACCCGGTCAGTTCCAGCTGCTTCCTTCCTTCGAGACTCTCCAAACTCTGGCGAGACCGTCCTTACGCACGCTTTCCTCGCACGTTGGAAGCGCTTCTGTGAGGTAGGCAGGAGGGAGGAGCGCCGTTCGTGTTCTGCCGATGTACCTCTGGGGAGCGCGAGAGCTGTCGCCTGCGCCGAACTCACGGAATGCAACCCGGCCTGAGTCCGTCCTTGTTCTGTCTTCTTTCCTCCACAGGGAAGACACCGCCCCGAAGGCCGGCCTGCCTGACGCCTTTTCCCTGAACACCGAACTCCCGATGGTCCCCGGCGAGGAAGGGCTAGTCTATGGCCCTCTTCGCAGCTCGGCTTGTTCTCCACCCAGCCCGCTCCAACGGCTTCCAGCCTTCGAGAGTGTCAAAACCGTGGCGAGTCCCTCCTGAGCAACCCGTTCCTCACACGGTTCAAGCGTTCCTGTGAGGTAGACCGGAGGGAGGGCCACCGTGCGGGTTCTCCCGAAATACGTACGTTGCGGGCGCCTGAGGGCTGTCCCCTGCACTTACCTCCCAGACTCCAAACAGCCCACGTCCCGTCCCTGTGCTATCTCGCTCCTCGATGGGGAAGACGCTGCCACGCATGGGTGTCTGCCTGAAGCTGTGTCCGTGAACACGGAACGGCGGGCGGTCAACGGCTTGGACTCGCGGGAATGGGACAGGTACGCGACTCGGCCCGTTTCCCACCCGGTCAGTTCCAGCTGCTTCCTTCCTTCGAGACTCTCCAAACTCTGGCGAGACCGTCCTTACGCACGCTTTCCTCGCACGTTGGAAGCGCTTCTGTGAGGTAGGCAGGAGGGAGGAGCGCCGTTCGTGTTCTGCCGATGTACCTCTGGGGAGCGCGAGAGCTGTCGCCTGCGCCGAACTCACGGAATGCAACCCGGCCTGAGTCCGTCCTTGTTCTGTCTTCTTTCCTCCACAGGGAAGACACCGCCCCGAAGGCCGGCCTGCCTGACGCCTTTTCCCTGAACACCGAACTCCCGATGGTCCCCGGCGAGGAAGGGCTAGTCTATGGCCCTCTTCGCAGCTCGGCTTGTTCTCCACCCAGCCCGCTCCAACGGCTTCCAGCCTTCGAGAGTGTCAAAACCGTGGCGAGTCCCTCCTGAGCAACCCGTTCCTCACACGGTTCAAGCGTTCCTGTGAGGTAGACCGGAGGGAGGGCCACCGTGCGGGTTCTCGCGAAATACGTACGTTGCGGGCGCCTGAGGGCTGTCCCCTGCACTTACCTCCCAGACTCCAAACAGCCCACGTCCCGTCCCTGTGCTATCTCGCTCCTCGACGGGGAAGACGCTGCCACGCATGGGTGTCTGCCTGAAGCTGTGTCCGTGAACACGGAACGGCGGGCGGTCAACGGCTTGGACTCGCGGGAATGGGACAGGTACGCGACTCGGCCCGTTTCCCACCCGGTCAGTTCCAGCTGCTTCCTTCCTTCGAGACTCTCCAAACTCTGGCGAGACCGTCCTTACGCACGCTTTCCTCGCACGTTGGAAGCGCTTCTGTGAGGTAGGCAGGAGGGAGGAGCGCCGTTCGTGTTCTGCCGATGTACCTCTGGGGAGCGCGAGAGCTGTCGCCTGCGCCGAACTCACGGAATGCAACCCGGCCTGAGTCCGTCCTTGTTCTGTCTTCTTTCCTCCACAGGGAAGACACCGCCCCGAAGGCCGGCCTGCCTGACGCCTTTTCCCTGAACACCGAACTCCCGATGGTCCCCGGCGAGGAAGGGCTAGTCTATGGCCCTCTTCGCAGCTCGGCTTGTTCTCCACCCAGCCCGCTCCAACGGCTTCCAGCCTTCGAGAGTGTCAAAACCGTGGCGAGTCCCTCCTGAGCAACCCGTTCCTCACACGGTTCAAGCGTTCCTGTGAGGTAGACCGGAGGGAGGGCCACCGTGCGGGTTCTCGCGAAATACGTACGTTGCGGGCGCCTGAGGGCTGTCCCCTGCACTTACCTCCCAGACTCCAAACAGCCCACGTCCCGTCCCTGTGCTATCTCGCTCCTCGACGGGGAAGACGCTGCCACGCATGGGTGTCTGCCTGAAGCTGTGTCCGTGAACACGGAACGGCGGGCGGTCAACGGCTTGGACTCGCGGGAATGGGACAGGTACGCGACTCGGCCCGTTTCCCACCCGGTCAGTTCCAGCTGCTTCCTTCCTTCGAGACTCTCCAAACTCTGGCGAGACCGTCCTTACGCACGCTTTCCTCGCACGTTGGAAGCGCTTCTGTGAGGTAGGCAGGAGGGAGGAGCGCCGTTCGTGTTCTGCCGATGTACCTCTGGGGAGCGCGAGAGCTGTCGCCTGCGCCGAACTCACGGAATGCAACCCGGCCTGAGTCCGTCCTTGTTCTGTCTTCTTTCCTCCACAGGGAAGACACCGCCCCGAAGGCCGGCCTGCCTGACGCCTTTTCCCTGAACACCGAACTCCCGATGGTCCCCGGCGAGGAAGGGCTAGTCTATGGCCCTCTTCGCAGCTCGGCTTGTTCTCCACCCAGCCCGCTCCAACGGCTTCCAGCCTTCGAGAGTGTCAAAACCGTGGCGAGTCCCTCCTGAGCAACCCGTTCCTCACACGGTTCAAGCGTTCCTGTGAGGTAGACCGGAGGGAGGGCCACCGTGCGGGTTCTCGCGAAATACGTACGTTGCGGGCGCCTGAGGGCTGTCCCCTGCACTTACCTCCCAGACTCCAAACAGCCCACGTCCCGTCCCTGTGCTATCTCGCTCCTCGACGGGGAAGACGCTGCCACGCATGGGTGTCTGCCTGAAGCTGTGTCCGTGAACACGGAACGGCGGGCGGTCAACGGCTTGGACTCGCGGGAATGGGACAGGTACGCGACTCGGCCCGTTTCCCACCCGGTCAGTTCCAGCTGCTTCCTTCCTTCGAGACTCTCCAAACTCTGGCGAGACCGTCCTTACGCACGCTTTCCTCGCACGTTGGAAGCGCTTCTGTGAGGTAGGCAGGAGGGAGGAGCGCCGTTCGTGTTCTGCCGATGTACCTCTGGGGAGCGCGAGAGCTGTCGCCTGCGCCGAACTCACGGAATGCAACCCGGCCTGAGTCCGTCCTTGTTCTGTCTTCTTTCCTCCACAGGGAAGACACCGCCCCGAAGGCCGGCCTGCCTGACGCCTTTTCCCTGAACACCGAACTCCCGATGGTCCCCGGCGAGGAAGGGCTAGTCTATGGCCCTCTTCGCAGCTCGGCTTGTTCTCCACCCAGCCCGCTCCAACGGCTTCCAGCCTTCGAGAGTGTCAAAACCGTGGCGAGTCCCTCCTGAGCAACCCGTTCCTCACACGGTTCAAGCGTTCCTGTGAGGTAGACCGGAGGGAGGGCCACCGTGCGGGTTCTCGCGAAATACGTACGTTGCGGGCGCCTGAGGGCTGTCCCCTGCACTTACCTCCCAGACTCCAAACAGCCCACGTCCCGTCCCTGTGCTATCTCGCTCCTCGACGGGGAAGACGCTGCCACGCATGGGTGTCTGCCTGAAGCTGTGTCCGTGAACACGGAACGGCGGGCGGTCAACGGCTTGGACTCGCGGGAATGGGACAGGTACGCGACTCGGCCCGTTTCCCACCCGGTCAGTTCCAGCTGCTTCCTTCCTTCGAGACTCTCCAAACTCTGGCGAGACCGTCCTTACGCACGCTTTCCTCGCACGTTGGAAGCGCTTCTGTGAGGTAGGCAGGAGGGAGGAGCGCCGTTCGTGTTCTGCCGATGTACCTCTGGGGAGCGCGAGAGCTGTCGCCTGCGCCGAACTCACGGAATGCAACCCGGCCTGAGTCCGTCCTTGTTCTGTCTTCTTTCCTCCACAGGGAAGACACCGCCCCGAAGGCCGGCCTGCCTGACGCCTTTTCCCTGAACACCGAACTCCCGATGGTCCCCGGCGAGGAAGGACTAGTCTATGGCCCTCTTCGCAGCTCGGCTTGTTCTCCACCCAGCCCGCTCCAACGGCTTCCAGCCTTCGAGAGTGTCAAAACCGTGGCGAGTCCCTCCTGAGCAACCCGTTCCTCACACGGTTCAAGCGTTCCTGTGAGGTAGACCGGAGGGAGGGCCACCGTGCGGGTTCTCCCGAAATACGTACGTTGCGGGCGCCTGAGGGCTGTCCCCTGCACTTACCTCCCAGACTCCAAACAGCCCACGTCCCGTCCCTGTGCTATCTCGCTCCTCGACGGGGAAGACGCTGCCACGCATGGGTGTCTGCCTGAAGCTGTGTCCGTGAACACGGAACGGCGGGCGTTCAACGGCTTGGACTCGCGGGAATGGGACAGGTACGCGACTCGGCCCGTTTCCCACCCGGTCAGTTCCAGCTGCTTCCTTCCTTCAAGACTCTCCAAACTCTGGCGAGACCGTCCTTACGCACGCTTTCCTCGCACGTTGGAAGCGCTTCTGTGAGGTAGGCAGGAGGGAGGAGCGCCGTTCGTGTTCTGCCGATGTACCTCTGGGGAGCGCGAGAGCTGTCGCCTGCGCCGAACTCACGGAATGCAACCCGGCCTGAGTCCGTCCTTGTTCTGTCTTCTTTCCTCCACAGGGAAGACACCGCCCCGAAGGCCGGCCTGCCTGACGCCTTTTCCCTGAACACCGAACTCCCGATGGTCCCCGGCGAGGAAGGGCTAGTCTATGGCCCTCTTCGCAGCTCGGCTTGTTCTCCACCCAGCCCGCTCCAACGGCTTCCAGCCTTCGAGAGTGTCAAAACCGTGGCGAGTCCCTCCTGAGCAACCCGTTCCTCACACGGTTCAAGCGTTCCTGTGAGGTAGACCGGAGGGAGGGCCACCGTGCGGGTTCTCGCGAAATACGTACGTTGCGGGCGCCTGAGGGCTGTCCCCTGCACTTACCTCCCAGACTCCAAACAGCCCACGTCCCGTCCCTGTGCTATCTCGCTCCTCGACGGGGAAGACGCTGCCACGCATGGGTGTCTGCCTGAAGCTGTGTCCGTGAACACGGAACGGCGGGCGGTCAACGGCTTGGACTCGCGGGAATGGGACAGGTACGCGACTCGGCCCGTTTCCCACCCGGTCAGTTCCAGCTGCTTCCTTCCTTCGAGACTCTCCAAACTCTGGCGAGACCGTCCTTACGCACGCTTTCCTCGCACGTTGGAAGCGCTTCTGTGAGGTAGGCAGGAGGGAGGAGCGCCGTTCGTGTTCTGCCGATGTACCTCTGGGGAGCGCGAGAGCTGTCGCCTGCGCCGAACTCACGGAATGCAACCCGGCCTGAGTCCGTCCTTGTTCTGTCTTCTTTCCTCCACAGGGAAGACACCGCCCCGAAGGCCGGCCTGCCTGACGCCTTTTCCCTGAACACCGAACTCCCGATGGTCCCCGGCGAGGAAGGGCTAGTCTATGGCCCTCTTCGCAGCTCGGCTTGTTCTCCACCCAGCCCGCTCCAACGGCTTCCAGCCTTCGAGAGTGTCAAAACCGTGGCGAGTCCCTCCTGAGCAACCCGTTCCTCACACGGTTCAAGCGTTCCTGTGAGGTAGACCGGAGGGAGGGCCACCGTGCGGGTTCTCGCGAAATACGTACGTTGCGGGCGCCTGAGGGCTGTCCCCTGCACTTACCTCCCAGACTCCAAACAGCCCACGTCCCGTCCCTGTGCTATCTCGCTCCTCGACGGGGAAGACGCTGCCACGCATGGGTGTCTGCCTGAAGCTGTGTCCGTGAACACGGAACGGCGGGCGGTCAACGGCTTGGACTCGCGGGAATGGGACAGGTACGCGACTCGGCCCGTTTCCCACCCGGTCAGTTCCAGCTGCTTCCTTCCTTCGAGACTCTCCAAACTCTGGCGAGACCGTCCTTACGCACGCTTTCCTCGCACGTTGGAAGCGCTTCTGTGAGGTAGGCAGGAGGGAGGAGCGCCGTTCGTGTTCTGCCGATGTACCTCTGGGGAGCGCGAGAGCTGTCGCCTGCGCCGAACTCACGGAATGCAACCCGGCCTGAGTCCGTCCTTGTTCTGTCTTCTTTCCTCCACAGGGAAGACACCGCCCCGAAGGCCGGCCTGCCTGACGCCTTTTCCCTGAACACCGAACTCCCGATGGTCCCCGGCGAGGAAGGGCTAGTCTATGGCCCTCTTCGCAGCTCGGCTTGTTCTCCACCCAGCCCGCTCCAACGGCTTCCAGCCTTCGAGAGTGTCAAAACCGTGGCGAGTCCCTCCTGAGCAACCCGTTCCTCACACGGTTCAAGCGTTCCTGTGAGGTAGACCGGAGGGAGGGCCACCGTGCGGGTTCTCGCGAAATACGTACGTTGCGGGCGCCTGAGGGCTGTCCCCTGCACTTACCTCCCAGACTCCAAACAGCCCACGTCCCGTCCCTGTGCTATCTCGCTCCTCGACGGGGAAGACGCTGCCACGCATGGGTGTCTGCCTGAAGCTGTGTCCGTGAACACGGAACGGCGGGCGGTCAACGGCTTGGACTCGCGGGAATGGGACAGGTACGCGACTCGGCCCGTTTCCCACCCGGTCAGTTCCAGCTGCTTCCTTCCTTCGAGACTCTCCAAACTCTGGCGAGACCGTCCTTACGCACGCTTTCCTCGCACGTTGGAAGCGCTTCTGTGAGGTAGGCAGGAGGGAGGAGCGCCGTTCGTGTTCTGCCGATGTACCTCTGGGGAGCGCGAGAGCTGTCGCCTGCGCCGAACTCACGGAATGCAACCCGGCCTGAGTCCGTCCTTGTTCTGTCTTCTTTCCTCCACAGGGAAGACACCGCCCCGAAGGCCGGCCTGCCTGACGCCTTTTCCCTGAACACCGAACTCCCGATGGTCCCCGGCGAGGAAGGGCTAGTCTATGGCCCTCTTCGCAGCTCGGCTTGTTCTCCACCCAGCCCGCTCCAACGGCTTCCAGCCTTCGAGAGTGTCAAAACCGTGGCGAGTCCCTCCTGAGCAACCCGTTCCTCACACGGTTCAAGCGTTCCTGTGAGGTAGACCGGAGGGAGGGCCACCGTGCGGGTTCTCGCGAAATACGTACGTTGCGGGCGCCTGAGGGCTGTCCCCTGCACTTACCTCCCAGACTCCAAACAGCCCACGTCCCGTCCCTGTGCTATCTCGCTCCTCGACGGGGAAGACGCTGCCACGCATGGGTGTCTGCCTGAAGCTGTGTCCGTGAACACGGAACGGCGGGCGGTCAACGGCTTGGACTCGCGGGAATGGGACAGGTACGCGACTCGGCCCGTTTCCCACCCGGTCAGTTCCAGCTGCTTCCTTCCTTCGAGACTCTCCAAACTCTGGCGAGACCGTCCTTACGCACGCTTTCCTCGCACGTTGGAAGCGCTTCTGTGAGGTAGGCAGGAGGGAGGAGCGCCGTTCGTGTTCTGCCGATGTACCTCTGGGGAGCGCGAGAGCTGTCGCCTGCGCCGAACTCACGGAATGCAACCCGGCCTGAGTCCGTCCTTGTTCTGTCTTCTTTCCTCCACAGGGAAGACACCGCCCCGAAGGCCGGCCTGCCTGACGCCTTTTCCCTGAACACCGAACTCCCGATGGTCCCCGGCGAGGAAGGGCTAGTCTATGGCCCTCTTCGCAGCTCGGCTTGTTCTCCACCCAGCCCGCTCCAACGGCTTCCAGCCTTCGAGAGTGTCAAAACCGTGGCGAGTCCCTCCTGAGCAACCCGTTCCTCACACGGTTCAAGCGTTCCTGTGAGGTAGACCGGAGGGAGGGCCACCGTGCGGGTTCTCGCGAAATACGTACGTTGCGGGCGCCTGAGGGCTGTCCCCTGCACTTACCTCCCAGACTCCAAACAGCCCCCGTCCCGTCCCTGTGCTATCTCGCTCCTCGACGGGGAAGACGCTGCCACGCATGGGTGTCTGCCTGAAGCTGTGTCCGTGAACACGGAACGGCGGGCGGTCAACGGCTTGGACTCGCGGGAATGGGACAGGTACGCGACTCGGCCCGTTTCCCACCCGGTCAGTTCCAGCTGCTTCCTTCCTTCGAGACTCTCCAAACTCTGGCGAGACCGTCCTTACGCACGCTTTCCTCGCACGTTGGAAGCGCTTCTGTGAGGTAGGCAGGAGGGAGGAGCGCCGTTCGTGTTCTGCCGATGTACCTCTGGGGAGCGCGAGAGCTGTCGCCTGCGCCGAACTCACGGAATGCAACCCGGCCTGAGTCCGTCCTTGTTCTGTCTTCTTTCCTCCACAGGGAAGACACCGCCCCGAAGGCCGGCCTGCCTGACGCCTTTTCCCTGAACACCGAACTCCCGATGGTCCCCGGCGAGGAAGGGCTAGTCTATGGCCCTCTTCGCAGCTCGGCTTGTTCTCCACCCAGCCCGCTCCAACGGCTTCCAGCCTTCGAGAGTGTCAAAACCGTGGCGAGTCCCTCCTGAGCAACCCGTTCCTCACACGGTTCAAGCGTTCCTGTGAGGTAGACCGGAGGGAGGGCCACCGTGCGGGTTCTCGCGAAATACGTACGTTGCGGGCGCCTGAGGGCTGTCCCCTGCACTTACCTCCCAGACTCCAAACAGCCCACGTCCCGTCCCTGTGCTATCTCGCTCCTCGACGGGGAAGACGCTGCCACGCATGGGTGTCTGCCTGAAGCTGTGTCCGTGAACACGGAACGGCGGGCGGTCAACGGCTTGGACTCGCGGGAATGGGACAGGTACGCGACTCGGCCCGTTTCCCACCCGGTCAGTTCCAGCTGCTTCCTTCCTTCGAGACTCTCCAAACTCTGGCGAGACCGTCCTTACGCACGCTTTCCTCGCACGTTGGAAGCGCTTCTGTGAGGTAGGCAGGAGGGAGGAGCGCCGTTCGTGTTCTGCCGATGTACCTCTGGGGAGCGCGAGAGCTGTCGCCTGCGCCGAACTCACGGAATGCAACCCGGCCTGAGTCCGTCCTTGTTCTGTCTTCTTTCCTCCACAGGGAAGACACCGCCCCGAAGGCCGGCCTGCCTGACGCCTTTTCCCTGAACACCGAACTCCCGATGGTCCCCGGCGAGGAAGGACTAGTCTATGGCCCTCTTCGCAGCTCGGCTTGTTCTCCACCCAGCCCGCTCCAACGGCTTCCAGCCTTCGAGAGTGTCAAAACCGTGGCGAGTCCCTCCTGAGCAACCCGTTCCTCACACGGTTCAAGCGTTCCTGTGAGGTAGACCGGAGGGAGGGCCACCGTGCGGGTTCTCCCGAAATACGTACGTTGCGGGCGCCTGAGGGCTGTCCCCTGCACTTACCTCCCAGACTCCAAACAGCCCACGTCCCGTCCCTGTGCTATCTCGCTCCTCGACGGGGAAGACGCTGCCACGCATGGGTGTCTGCCTGAAGCTGTGTCCGTGAACACGGAACGGCGGGCGTTCAACGGCTTGGACTCGCGGGAATGGGACAGGTACGCGACTCGGCCCGTTTCCCACCCGGTCAGTTCCAGCTGCTTCCTTCCTTCAAGACTCTCCAAACTCTGGCGAGACCGTCCTTACGCACGCTTTCCTCGCACGTTGGAAGCGCTTCTGTGAGGTAGGCAGGAGGGAGGAGCGCCGTTCGTGTTCTGCCGATGTACCTCTGGGGAGCGCGAGAGCTGTCGCCTGCGCCGAACTCACGGAATGCAACCCGGCCTGAGTCCGTCCTTGTTCTGTCTTCTTTCCTCCACAGGGAAGACACCGCCCCGAAGGCCGGCCTGCCTGACGCCTTTTCCCTGAACACCGAACTCCCGATGGTCCCCGGCGAGGAAGGGCTAGTCTATGGCCCTCTTCGCAGCTCGGCTTGTTCTCCACCCAGCCCGCTCCAACGGCTTCCAGCCTTCGAGAGTGTCAAAACCGTGGCGAGTCCCTCCTGAGCAACCCGTTCCTCACACGGTTCAAGCGTTCCTGTGAGGTAGACCGGAGGGAGGGCCACCGTGCGGGTTCTCGCGAAATACGTACGTTGCGGGCGCCTGAGGGCTGTCCCCTGCACTTACCTCCCAGACTCCAAACAGCCCACGTCCCGTCCCTGTGCTATCTCGCTCCTCGACGGGGAAGACGCTGCCACGCATGGGTGTCTGCCTGAAGCTGTGTCCGTGAACACGGAACGGCGGGCGGTCAACGGCTTGGACTCGCGGGAATGGGACAGGTACGCGACTCGGCCCGTTTCCCACCCGGTCAGTTCCAGCTGCTTCCTTCCTTCGAGACTCTCCAAACTCTGGCGAGACCGTCCTTACGCACGCTTTCCTCGCACGTTGGAAGCGCTTCTGTGAGGTAGGCAGGAGGGAGGAGCGCCGTTCGTGTTCTGCCGATGTACCTCTGGGGAGCGCGAGAGCTGTCGCCTGCGCCGAACTCACGGAATGCAACCCGGCCTGAGTCCGTCCTTGTTCTGTCTTCTTTCCTCCACAGGGAAGACACCGCCCCGAAGGCCGGCCTGCCTGACGCCTTTTCCCTGAACACCGAACTCCCGATGGTCCCCGGCGAGGAAGGGCTAGTCTATGGCCCTCTTCGCAGCTCGGCTTGTTCTCCACCCAGCCCGCTCCAACGGCTTCCAGCCTTCGAGAGTGTCAAAACCGTGGCGAGTCCCTCCTGAGCAACCCGTTCCTCACACGGTTCAAGCGTTCCTGTGAGGTAGACCGGAGGGAGGGCCACCGTGCGGGTTCTCGCGAAATACGTACGTTGCGGGCGCCTGAGGGCTGTCCCCTGCACTTACCTCCCAGACTCCAAACAGCCCACGTCCCGTCCCTGTGCTATCTCGCTCCTCGACGGGGAAGACGCTGCCACGCATGGGTGTCTGCCTGAAGCTGTGTCCGTGAACACGGAACGGCGGGCGGTCAACGGCTTGGACTCGCGGGAATGGGACAGGTACGCGACTCGGCCCGTTTCCCACCCGGTCAGTTCCAGCTGCTTCCTTCCTTCGAGACTCTCCAAACTCTGGCGAGACCGTCCTTACGCACGCTTTCCTCGCACGTTGGAAGCGCTTCTGTGAGGTAGGCAGGAGGGAGGAGCGCCGTTCGTGTTCTGCCGATGTACCTCTGGGGAGCGCGAGAGCTGTCGCCTGCGCCGAACTCACGGAATGCAACCCGGCCTGAGTCCGTCCTTGTTCTGTCTTCTTTCCTCCACAGGGAAGACACCGCCCCGAAGGCCGGCCTGCCTGACGCCTTTTCCCTGAACACCGAACTCCCGATGGTCCCCGGCGAGGAAGGGCTAGTCTATGGCCCTCTTCGCAGCTCGGCTTGTTCTCCACCCAGCCCGCTCCAACGGCTTCCAGCCTTCGAGAGTGTCAAAACCGTGGCGAGTCCCTCCTGAGCAACCCGTTCCTCACACGGTTCAAGCGTTCCTGTGAGGTAGACCGGAGGGAGGGCCACCGTGCGGGTTCTCGCGAAATACGTACGTTGCGGGCGCCTGAGGGCTGTCCCCTGCACTTACCTCCCAGACTCCAAACAGCCCACGTCCCGTCCCTGTGCTATCTCGCTCCTCGACGGGGAAGACGCTGCCACGCATGGGTGTCTGCCTGAAGCTGTGTCCGTGAACACGGAACGGCGGGCGGTCAACGGCTTGGACTCGCGGGAATGGGACAGGTACGCGACTCGGCCCGTTTCCCACCCGGTCAGTTCCAGCTGCTTCCTTCCTTCGAGACTCTCCAAACTCTGGCGAGACCGTCCTTACGCACGCTTTCCTCGCACGTTGGAAGCGCTTCTGTGAGGTAGGCAGGAGGGAGGAGCGCCGTTCGTGTTCTGCCGATGTACCTCTGGGGAGCGCGAGAGCTGTCGCCTGCGCCGAACTCACGGAATGCAACCCGGCCTGAGTCCGTCCTTGTTCTGTCTTCTTTCCTCCACAGGGAAGACACCGCCCCGAAGGCCGGCCTGCCTGACGCCTTTTCCCTGAACACCGAACTCCCGATGGTCCCCGGCGAGGAAGGGCTAGTCTATGGCCCTCTTCGCAGCTCGGCTTGTTCTCCACCCAGCCCGCTCCAACGGCTTCCAGCCTTCGAGAGTGTCAAAACCGTGGCGAGTCCCTCCTGAGCAACCCGTTCCTCACACGGTTCAAGCGTTCCTGTGAGGTAGACCGGAGGGAGGGCCACCGTGCGGGTTCTCGCGAAATACGTACGTTGCGGGCGCCTGAGGGCTGTCCCCTGCACTTACCTCCCAGACTCCAAACAGCCCACGTCCCGTCCCTGTGCTATCTCGCTCCTCGACGGGGAAGACGCTGCCACGCATGGGTGTCTGCCTGAAGCTGTGTCCGTGAACACGGAACGGCGGGCGGTCAACGGCTTGGACTCGCGGGAATGGGACAGGTACGCGACTCGGCCCGTTTCCCACCCGGTCAGTTCCAGCTGCTTCCTTCCTTCGAGACTCTCCAAACTCTGGCGAGACCGTCCTTACGCACGCTTTCCTCGCACGTTGGAAGCGCTTCTGTGAGGTAGGCAGGAGGGAGGAGCGCCGTTCGTGTTCTGCCGATGTACCTCTGGGGAGCGCGAGAGCTGTCGCCTGCGCCGAACTCACGGAATGCAACCCGGCCTGAGTCCGTCCTTGTTCTGTCTTCTTTCCTCCACAGGGAAGACACCGCCCCGAAGGCCGGCCTGCCTGACGCCTTTTCCCTGAACACCGAACTCCCGATGGTCCCCGGCGAGGAAGGGCTAGTCTATGGCCCTCTTCGCAGCTCGGCTTGTTCTCCACCCAGCCCGCTCCAACGGCTTCCAGCCTTCGAGAGTGTCAAAACCGTGGCGAGTCCCTCCTGAGCAACCCGTTCCTCACACGGTTCAAGCGTTCCTGTGAGGTAGACCGGAGGGAGGGCCACCGTGCGGGTTCTCGCGAAATACGTACGTTGCGGGCGCCTGAGGGCTGTCCCCTGCACTTACCTCCCAGACTCCAAACAGCCCCCGTCCCGTCCCTGTGCTATCTCGCTCCTCGACGGGGAAGACGCTGCCACGCATGGGTGTCTGCCTGAAGCTGTGTCCGTGAACACGGAACGGCGGGCGGTCAACGGCTTGGACTCGCGGGAATGGGACAGGTACGCGACTCGGCCCGTTTCCCACCCGGTCAGTTCCAGCTGCTTCCTTCCTTCGAGACTCTCCAAACTCTGGCGAGACCGTCCTTACGCACGCTTTCCTCGCACGTTGGAAGCGCTTCTGTGAGGTAGGCAGGAGGGAGGAGCGCCGTTCGTGTTCTGCCGATGTACCTCTGGGGAGCGCGAGAGCTGTCGCCTGCGCCGAACTCACGGAATGCAACCCGGCCTGAGTCCGTCCTTGTTCTGTCTTCTTTCCTCCACAGGGAAGACACCGCCCCGAAGGCCGGCCTGCCTGACGCCTTTTCCCTGAACACCGAACTCCCGATGGTCCCCGGCGAGGAAGGGCTAGTCTATGGCCCTCTTCGCAGCTCGGCTTGTTCTCCACCCAGCCCGCTCCAACGGCTTCCAGCCTTCGAGAGTGTCAAAACCGTGGCGAGTCCCTCCTGAGCAACCCGTTCCTCACACGGTTCAAGCGTTCCTGTGAGGTAGACCGGAGGGAGGGCCACCGTGCGGGTTCTCGCGAAATACGTACGTTGCGGGCGCCTGAGGGCTGTCCCCTGCACTTACCTCCCAGACTCCAAACAGCCCACGTCCCGTCCCTGTGCTATCTCGCTCCTCGACGGGGAAGACGCTGCCACGCATGGGTGTCTGCCTGAAGCTGTGTCCGTGAACACGGAACGGCGGGCGGTCAACGGCTTGGACTCGCGGGAATGGGACAGGTACGCGACTCGGCCCGTTTCCCACCCGGTCAGTTCCAGCTGCTTCCTTCCTTCGAGACTCTCCAAACTCTGGCGAGACCGTCCTTACGCACGCTTTCCTCGCACGTTGGAAGCGCTTCTGTGAGGTAGGCAGGAGGGAGGAGCGCCGTTCGTGTTCTGCCGATGTACCTCTGGGGAGCGCGAGAGCTGTCGCCTGCGCCGAACTCACGGAATGCAACCCGGCCTGAGTCCGTCCTTGTTCTGTCTTCTTTCCTCCACAGGGAAGACACCGCCCCGAAGGCCGGCCTGCCTGACGCCTTTTCCCTGAACACCGAACTCCCGATGGTCCCCGGCGAGGAAGGGCTAGTCTATGGCCCTCTTCGCAGCTCGGCTTGTTCTCCACCCAGCCCGCTCCAACGGCTTCCAGCCTTCGAGAGTGTCAAAACCGTGGCGAGTCCCACCTGAGCAACCCGTTCCTCACACGGTTCAAGCGTTCCTGTGAGGTAGACCGGAGGGAGGGCCACCGTGCGGGTTCTCGCGAAATACGTACGTTGCGGGCGCCTGAGGGCTGTCCCCTGCACTTACCTCCCAGACTCCAAACAGCCCACGTCCCGTCCCTGTGCTATCTCGCTCCTCGACGGGGAAGACGCTGCCACGCATGGGTGTCTGCCTGAAGCTGTGTCCGTGAACACGGAACGGCGGGCGGTCAACGGCTTGGACTCGCGGGAATGGGACAGGTACGCGACTCGGCCCGTTTCCCACCCGGTCAGTTCCAGCTGCTTCCTTCCTTCGAGACTCTCCAAACTCTGGCGAGACCGTCCTTACGCACGCTTTCCTCGCACGTTGGAAGCGCTTCTGTGAGGTAGGCAGGAGGGAGGAGCGCCGTTCGTGTTCTGCCGATGTACCTCTGGGGAGCGCGAGAGCTGTCGCCTGCGCCGAACTCACGGAATGCAACCCGGCCTGAGTCCGTCCTTGTTCTGTCTTCTTTCCTCCACAGGGAAGACACCGCCCCGAAGGCCGGCCTGCCTGACGCCTTTTCCCTGAACACCGAACTCCCGATGGTCCCCGGCGAGGAAGGGCTAGTCTATGGCCCTCTTCGCAGCTCGGCTTGTTCTCCACCCAGCCCGCTCCAACGGCTTCCAGCCTTCGAGAGTGTCAAAACCGTGGCGAGTCCCTCCTGAGCAACCCGTTCCTCACACGGTTCAAGCGTTCCTGTGAGGTAGACCGGAGGGAGGGCCACCGTGCGGGTTCTCGCGAAATACGTACGTTGCGGGCGCCTGAGGGCTGTCCCCTGCACTTACCTCCCAGACTCCAAACAGCCCACGTCCCGTCCCTGTGCTATCTCGCTCCTCGACGGGGAAGACGCTGCCACGCATGGGTGTCTGCCTGAAGCTGTGTCCGTGAACACGGAACGGCGGGCGGTCAACGGCTTGGACTCGCGGGAATGGGACAGGTACGCGACTCGGCCCGTTTCCCACCCGGTCAGTTCCAGCTGCTTCCTTCCTTCGAGACTCTCCAAACTCTGGCGAGACCGTCCTTACGCACGCTTTCCTCGCACGTTGGAAGCGCTTCTGTGAGGTAGGCAGGAGGGAGGAGCGCCGTTCGTGTTCTGCCGATGTACCTCTGGGGAGCGCGAGAGCTGTCGCCTGCGCCGAACTCACGGAATGCAACCCGGCCTGAGTCCGTCCTTGTTCTGTCTTCTTTCCTCCACAGGGAAGACGCCGCCCCGAAGGCCGGCCTGCCTGACGCCTTTTCCCTGAACACCGAACTCCCGATGGTCCCCGGCGAGGAAGGGCTAGTCTATGGCCCTCTTCGCAGCTCGGCTTGTTCTCCACCCAGCCCGCTCCAACGGCTTCCAGCCTTCGAGAGTGTCAAAACCGTGGCGAGTCCCTCCTGAGCAACCCGTTCCTCACACGGTTCAAGCGTTCCTGTGAGGTAGACCGGAGGGAGGGCCACCGTGCGGGTTCTCGCGAAATACGTACGTTGCGGGCGCCTGAGGGCTGTCCCCTGCACTTACCTCCCAGACTCCAAACAGCCCACGTCCCGTCCCTGTGCTATCTCGCTCCTCGACGGGGAAGACGCTGCCACGCATGGGTGTCTGCCTGAAGCTGTGTCCGTGAACACGGAACGGCGGGCGGTCAACGGCTTGGACTCGCGGGAATGGGACAGGTACGCGACTCGGCCCGTTTCCCACCCGGTCAGTTCCAGCTGCTTCCTTCCTTCGAGACTCTCCAAACTCTGGCGAGACCGTCCTTACGCACGCTTTCCTCGCACGTTGGAAGCGCTTCTGTGAGGTAGGCAGGAGGGAGGAGCGCCGTTCGTGTTCTGCCGATGTACCTCTGGGGAGCGCGAGAGCTGTCGCCTGCGCCGAACTCACGGAATGCAACCCGGCCTGAGTCCGTCCTTGTTCTGTCTTCTTTCCTCCACAGGGAAGACACCGCCCCGAAGGCCGGCCTGCCTGACGCCTTTTCCCTGAACACCGAACTCCCGATGGTCCCCGGCGAGGAAGGGCTAGTCTATGGCCCTCTTCGCAGCTCGGCTTGTTCTCCACCCAGCCCGCTCCAACGGCTTCCAGCCTTCGAGAGTGTCAAAACCGTGGCGAGTCCCTCCTGAGCAACCCGTTCCTCACACGGTTCAAGCGTTCCTGTGAGGTAGACCGGAGGGAGGGCCACCGTGCGGGTTCTCCCGAAATACGTACGTTGCGGGCGCCTGAGGGCTGTCCCCTGCACTTACCTCCCAGACTCCAAACAGCCCACGTCCCGTCCCTGTGCTATCTCGCTCCTCGACGGGGAAGACGCTGCCACGCATGGGTGTCTGCCTGAAGCTGTGTCCGTGAACACGGAACGGCGGGCGGTCAACGGCTTGGACTCGCGGGAATGGGACAGGTACGCGACTCGGCCCGTTTCCCACCCGGTCAGTTCCAGCTGCTTCCTTCCTTCGAGACTCTCCAAACTCTGGCGAGACCGTCCTTACGCACGCTTTCCTCGCACGTTGGAAGCGCTTCTGTGAGGTAGGCAGGAGGGAGGAGCGCCGTTCGTGTTCTGCCGATGTACCTCTGGGGAGCGCGAGAGCTGTCGCCTGCGCCGAACTCACGGAATGCAACCCGGCCTGAGTCCGTCCTTGTTCTGTCTTCTCTCCTCCACAGGGAAGACACCGCCCCGAAGGCCGGCCTGCCTGACGCCTTTTCCCTGAACACCGAACTCCCGATGGTCCCCGGCGAGGAAGGGCTAGTCTATGGCCCTCTTCGCAGCTCGGCTTGTTCTCCACCCAGCCCGCTCCAACGGCTTCCAGCCTTCGAGAGTGTCAAAACCGTGGCGAGTCCCTCCTGAGCAACCCGTTCCTCACACGGTTCAAGCGTTCCTGTGAGGTAGACCGGAGGGAGGGCCACCGTGCGGGTTCTCGCGAAATACGTACGTTGCGGGCGCCTGAGGGCTGTCCCCTGCACTTACCTCCCAGACTCCAAACAGCCCCCGTCCCGTCCCTGTGCTATCTCGCTCCTCGACGGGGAAGACGCTGCCACGCATGGGTGTCTGCCTGAAGCTGTGTCCGTGAACACGGAACGGCGGGCGGTCAACGGCTTGGACTCGCGGGAATGGGACAGGTACGCGACTCGGCCCGTTTCCCACCCGGTCAGTTCCAGCTGCTTCCTTCCTTCGAGACTCTCCAAACTCTGGCGAGACCGTCCTTACGCACGCTTTCCTCGCACGTTGGAAGCGCTTCTGTGAGGTAGGCAGGAGGGAGGAGCGCCGTTCGTGTTCTGCCGATGTACCTCTGGGGAGCGCGAGAGCTGTCGCCTGCGCCGAACTCACGGAATGCAACCCGGCCTGAGTCCGTCCTTGTTCTGTCTTCTTTCCTCCACAGGGAAGACACCGCCCCGAAGGCCGGCCTGCCTGACGCCTTTTCCCTGAACACCGAACTCCCGATGGTCCCCGGCGAGGAAGGGCTAGTCTATGGCCCTCTTCGCAGCTCGGCTTGTTCTCCACCCAGCCCGCTCCAACGGCTTCCAGCCTTCGAGAGTGTCAAAACCGTGGCGAGTCCCTCCTGAGCAACCCGTTCCTCACACGGTTCAAGCGTTCCTGTGAGGTAGACCGGAGGGAGGGCCACCGTGCGGGTTCTCGCGAAATACGTACGTTGCGGGCGCCTGAGGGCTGTCCCCTGCACTTACCTCCCAGACTCCAAACAGCCCCCGTCCCGTCCCTGTGCTATCTCGCTCCTCGACGGGGAAGACGCTGCCACGCATGGGTGTCTGCCTGAAGCTGTGTCCGTGAACACGGAACGGCGGGCGGTCAACGGCTTGGACTCGCGGGAATGGGACAGGTACGCGACTCGGCCCGTTTCCCACCCGGTCAGTTCCAGCTGCTTCCTTCCTTCGAGACTCTCCAAACTCTGGCGAGACCGTCCTTACGCACGCTTTCCTCGCACGTTGGAAGCGCTTCTGTGAGGTAGGCAGGAGGGAGGAGCGCCGTTCGTGTTCTGCCGATGTACCTCTGGGGAGCGCGAGAGCTGTCGCCTGCGCCGAACTCACGGAATGCAACCCGGCCTGAGTCCGTCCTTGTTCTGTCTTCTTTCCTCCACAGGGAAGACACCGCCCCGAAGGCCGGCCTGCCTGACGCCTTTTCCCTGAACACCGAACTCCCGATGGTCCCCGGCGAGGAAGGGCTAGTCTATGGCCCTCTTCGCAGCTCGGCTTGTTCTCCACCCAGCCCGCTCCAACGGCTTCCAGCCTTCGAGAGTGTCAAAACCGTGGCGAGTCCCTCCTGAGCAACCCGTTCCTCACACGGTTCAAGCGTTCCTGTGAGGTAGACCGGAGGGAGGGCCACCGTGCGGGTTCTCGCGAAATACGTACGTTGCGGGCGCCTGAGGGCTGTCCCCTGCACTTACCTCCCAGACTCCAAACAGCCCCCGTCCCGTCCCTGTGCTATCTCGCTCCTCGACGGGGAAGACGCTGCCACGCATGGGTGTCTGCCTGAAGCTGTGTCCGTGAACACGGAACGGCGGGCGGTCAACGGCTTGGACTCGCGGGAATGGGACAGGTACGCGACTCGGCCCGTTTCCCACCCGGTCAGTTCCAGCTGCTTCCTTCCTTCGAGACTCTCCAAACTCTGGCGAGACCGTCCTTACGCACGCTTTCCTCGCACGTTGGAAGCGCTTCTGTGAGGTAGGCAGGAGGGAGGAGCGCCGTTCGTGTTCTGCCGATGTACCTCTGGGGAGCGCGAGAGCTGTCGCCTGCGCCGAACTCACGGAATGCAACCCGGCCTGAGTCCGTCCTTGTTCTGTCTTCTTTCCTCCACAGGGAAGACACCGCCCCGAAGGCCGGCCTGCCTGACGCCTTTTCCCTGAACACCGAACTCCCGATGGTCCCCGGCGAGGAAGGGCTAGTCTATGGCCCTCTTCGCAGCTCGGCTTGTTCTCCACCCAGCCCGCTCCAACGGCTTCCAGCCTTCGAGAGTGTCAAAACCGTGGCGAGTCCCTCCTGAGCAACCCGTTCCTCACACGGTTCAAGCGTTCCTGTGAGGTAGACCGGAGGGAGGGCCACCGTGCGGGTTCTCGCGAAATACGTACGTTGCGGGCGCCTGAGGGCTGTCCCCTGCACTTACCTCCCAGACTCCAAACAGCCCACGTCCCGTCCCTGTGCTATCTCGCTCCTCGACGGGGAAGACGCTGCCACGCATGGGTGTCTGCCTGAAGCTGTGTCCGTGAACACGGAACGGCGGGCGGTCAACGGCTTGGACTCGCGGGAATGGGACAGGTACGCGACTCGGCCCGTTTCCCACCCGGTCAGTTCCAGCTGCTTCCTTCCTTCGAGACTCTCCAAACTCTGGCGAGACCGTCCTTACGCACGCTTTCCTCGCACGTTGGAAGCGCTTCTGTGAGGTAGGCAGGAGGGAGGAGCGCCGTTCGTGTTCTGCCGATGTACCTCTGGGGAGCGCGAGAGCTGTCGCCTGCGCCGAACTCACGGAATGCAACCCGGCCTGAGTCCGTCCTTGTTCTGTCTTCTTTCCTCCACAGGGAAGACGCCGCCCCGAAGGCCGGCCTGCCTGACGCCTTTTCCCTGAACACCGAACTCCCGATGGTCCCCGGCGAGGAAGGGCTAGTCTATGGCCCTCTTCGCAGCTCGGCTTGTTCTCCACCCAGCCCGCTCCAACGGCTTCCAGCCTTCGAGAGTGTCAAAACCGTGGCGAGTCCCTCCTGAGCAACCCGTTCCTCACACGGTTCAAGCGTTCCTGTGAGGTAGACCGGAGGGAGGGCCACCGTGCGGGTTCTCGCGAAATACGTACGTTGCGGGCGCCTGAGGGCTGTCCCCTGCACTTACCTCCCAGACTCCAAACAGCCCACGTCCCGTCCCTGTGCTATCTCGCTCCTCGACGGGGAAGACGCTGCCACGCATGGGTGTCTGCCTGAAGCTGTGTCCGTGAACACGGAACGGCGGGCGGTCAACGGCTTGGACTCGCGGGAATGGGACAGGTACGCGACTCGGCCCGTTTCCCACCCGGTCAGTTCCAGCTGCTTCCTTCCTTCGAGACTCTCCAAACTCTGGCGAGACCGTCCTTACGCACGCTTTCCTCGCACGTTGGAAGCGCTTCTGTGAGGTAGGCAGGAGGGAGGAGCGCCGTTCGTGTTCTGCCGATGTACCTCTGGGGAGCGCGAGAGCTGTCGCCTGCGCCGAACTCACGGAATGCAACCCGGCCTGAGTCCGTCCTTGTTCTGTCTTCTTTCCTCCACAGGGAAGACACCGCCCCGAAGGCCGGCCTGCCTGACGCCTTTTCCCTGAACACCGAACTCCCGATGGTCCCCGGCGAGGAAGGGCTAGTCTATGGCCCTCTTCGCAGCTCGGCTTGTTCTCCACCCAGCCCGCTCCAACGGCTTCCAGCCTTCGAGAGTGTCAAAACCGTGGCGAGTCCCTCCTGAGCAACCCGTTCCTCACACGGTTCAAGCGTTCCTGTGAGGTAGACCGGAGGGAGGGCCACCGTGCGGGTTCTCGCGAAATACGTACGTTGCGGGCGCCTGAGGGCTGTCCCCTGCACTTACCTCCCAGACTCCAAACAGCCCCCGTCCCGTCCCTGTGCTATCTCGCTCCTCGACGGGGAAGACGCTGCCACGCATGGGTGTCTGCCTGAAGCTGTGTCCGTGAACACGGAACGGCGGGCGGTCAACGGCTTGGACTCGCGGGAATGGGACAGGTACGCGACTCGGCCCGTTTCCCACCCGGTCAGTTCCAGCTGCTTCCTTCCTTCGAGACTCTCCAAACTCTGGCGAGACCGTCCTTACGCACGCTTTCCTCGCACGTTGGAAGCGCTTCTGTGAGGTAGGCAGGAGGGAGGAGCGCCGTTCGTGTTCTGCCGATGTACCTCTGGGGAGCGCGAGGGCTGTCGCCTACGCCGAACTCACGGAATGCAACCCGGCCTGAGTCCGTCCTTGTTCTGTCTTCTCTCCTCCACAGGGAAGACACCGCCCCGAAGGCCGGCCTGCCTGACGCCTTTTCCCTGAACACCGAACTCCCGATGGTCCCCGGCGAGGAAGGGCTAGTCTATGGCCCTCTTCGCAGCTCGGCTTGTTCTCCACCCAGCCCGCTCCAACGGCTTCCAGCCTTCGAGAGTGTCAAAACCGTGGCGAGTCCCTCCTGAGCAACCCGTTCCTCACACGGTTCAAGCGTTCCTGTGAGGTAGACCGGAGGGAGGGCCACCGTGCGGGTTCTCGCGAAATACGTACGTTGCGGGCGCCTGAGGGCTGTCCCCTGCACTTACCTCCCAGACTCCAAACAGCCCCCGTCCCGTCCCTGTGCTATCTCGCTCCTCGACGGGGAAGACGCTGCCACGCATGGGTGTCTGCCTGAAGCTGTGTCCGTGAACACGGAACGGCGGGCGGTCAACGGCTTGGACTCGCGGGAATGGGACAGGTACGCGACTCGGCCCGTTTCCCACCCGGTCAGTTCCAGCTGCTTCCTTCCTTCGAGACTCTCCAAACTCTGGCGAGACCGTCCTTACGCACGCTTTCCTCGCACGTTGGAAGCGCTTCTGTGAGGTAGGCAGGAGGGAGGAGCGCCGTTCGTGTTCTGCCGATGTACCTCTGGGGAGCGCGAGGGCTGTCGCCTGCGCCGAACTCACGGAATGCAACCCGGCCTGAGTCCGTCCTTGTTCTGTCTTCTCTCCTCCACAGGGAAGACACCGCCCCGAAGGCCGGCCTGCCTGACGCCTTTTCCCTGAACACCGAACTCCCGATGGTCCCCGGCGAGGAAGGGCTAGTCTATGGCCCTCTTCGCAGCTCGGCTTGTTCTCCACCCAGCCCGCTCCAACGGCTTCCAGCCTTCGAGAGTGTCAAAACCGTGGCGAGTCCCTCCTGAGCAACCCGTTCCTCACACGGTTCAAGCGTTCCTGTGAGGTAGACCGGAGGGAGGGCCACCGTGCGGGTTCTCGCGAAATACGTACGTTGCGGGCGCCTGAGGGCTGTCCCCTGCACTTACCTCCCAGACTCCAAACAGCCCCCGTCCCGTCCCTGTGCTATCTCGCTCCTCGACGGGGAAGACGCTGCCACGCATGGGTGTCTGCCTGAAGCTGTGTCCGTGAACACGGAACGGCGGGCGGTCAACGGCTTGGACTCGCGGGAATGGGACAGGTACGCGACTCGGCCCGTTTCCCACCCGGTCAGTTCCAGCTGCTTCCTTCCTTCGAGACTCTCCAAACTCTGGCGAGACCGTCCTTACGCACGCTTTCCTCGCACGTTGGAAGCGCTTCTGTGAGGTAGGCAGGAGGGAGGAGCGCCGTTCGTGTTCTGCCGATGTACCTCTGGGGAGCGCGAGAGCTGTCGCCTGCGCCGAACTCACGGAATGCAACCCGGCCTGAGTCCGTCCTTGTTCTGTCTTCTTTCCTCCACAGGGAAGACACCGCCCCGAAGGCCGGCCTGCCTGACGCCTTTTCCCTGAACACCGAACTCCCGATGGTCCCCGGCGAGGAAGGGCTAGTCTATGGCCCTCTTCGCAGCTCGGCTTGTTCTCCACCCAGCCCGCTCCAACGGCTTCCAGCCTTCGAGAGTGTCAAAACCGTGGCGAGTCCCTCCTGAGCAACCCGTTCCTCACACGGTTCAAGCGTTCCTGTGAGGTAGACCGGAGGGAGGGCCACCGTGCGGGTTCTCGCGAAATACGTACGTTGCGGGCGCCTGAGGGCTGTCCCCTGCACTTACCTCCCAGACTCCAAACAGCCCCCGTCCCGTCCCTGTGCTATCTCGCTCCTCGACGGGGAAGACGCTGCCACGCATGGGTGTCTGCCTGAAGCTGTGTCCGTGAACACGGAACGGCGGGCGGTCAACGGCTTGGACTCGCGGGAATGGGACAGGTACGCGACTCGGCCCGTTTCCCACCCGGTCAGTTCCAGCTGCTTCCTTCCTTCGAGACTCTCCAAACTCTGGCGAGACCGTCCTTACGCACGCTTTCCTCGCACGTTGGAAGCGCTTCTGTGAGGTAGGCAGGAGGGAGGAGCGCCGTTCGTGTTCTGCCGATGTACCTCTGGGGAGCGCGAGAGCTGTCGCCTGCGCCGAACTCACGGAATGCAACCCGGCCTGAGTCCGTCCTTGTTCTGTCTTCTTTCCTCCACAGGGAAGACACCGCCCCGAAGGCCGGCCTGCCTGACGCCTTTTCCCTGAACACCGAACTCCCGATGGTCCCCGGCGAGGAAGGGCTAGTCTATGGCCCTCTTCGCAGCTCGGCTTGTTCTCCACCCAGCCCGCTCCAACGGCTTCCAGCCTTCGAGAGTGTCAAAACCGTGGCGAGTCCCTCCTGAGCAACCCGTTCCTCACACGGTTCAAGCGTTCCTGTGAGGTAGACCGGAGGGAGGGCCACCGTGCGGGTTCTCGCGAAATACGTACGTTGCGGGCGCCTGAGGGCTGTCCCCTGCACTTACCTCCCAGACTCCAAACAGCCCACGTCCCGTCCCTGTGCTATCTCGCTCCTCGACGGGGAAGACGCTGCCACGCATGGGTGTCTGCCTGAAGCTGTGTCCGTGAACACGGAACGGCGGGCGGTCAACGGCTTGGACTCGCGGGAATGGGACAGGTACGCGACTCGGCCCGTTTCCCACCCGGTCAGTTCCAGCTGCTTCCTTCCTTCGAGACTCTCCAAACTCTGGCGAGACCGTCCTTACGCACGCTTTCCTCGCACGTTGGAAGCGCTTCTGTGAGGTAGGCAGGAGGGAGGAGCGCCGTTCGTGTTCTGCCGATGTACCTCTGGGGAGCGCGAGGGCTGTCGCCTGCGCCGAACTCACGGAATGCAACCCGGCCTGAGTCCGTCCTTGTTCTGTCTTCTTTCCTCCACAGGGAAGACACCGCCCCGAAGGCCGGCCTGCCTGACGCCTTTTCCCTGAACACCGAACTCCCGATGGTCCCCGGCGAGGAAGGGCTAGTCTATGGCCCTCTTCGCAGCTCGGCTTGTTCTCCACCCAGCCCGCTCCAACGGCTTCCAGCCTTCGAGAGTGTCAAAACCGTGGCGAGTCCCTCCTGAGCAACCCGTTCCTCACACGGTTCAAGCGTTCCTGTGAGGTAGACCGGAGGGAGGGCCACCGTGCGGGTTCTCGCGAAATACGTACGTTGCGGGCGCCTGAGGGCTGTCCCCTGCACTTACCTCCCAGACTCCAAACAGCCCACGTCCCGTCCCTGTGCTATCTCGCTCCTCGACGGGGAAGACGCTGCCACGCATGGGTGTCTGCCTGAAGCTGTGTCCGTGAACACGGAACGGCGGGCGGTCAACGGCTTGGACTCGCGGGAATGGGACAGGTACGCGACTCGGCCCGTTTCCCACCCGGTCAGTTCCAGCTGCTTCCTTCCTTCGAGACTCTCCAAACTCTGGCGAGACCGTCCTTACGCACGCTTTCCTCGCACGTTGGAAGCGCTTCTGTGAGGTAGGCAGGAGGGAGGAGCGCCGTTCGTGTTCTGCCGATGTACCTCTGGGGAGCGCGAGAGCTGTCGCCTGCGCCGAACTCACGGAATGCAACCCGGCCTGAGTCCGTCCTTGTTCTGTCTTCTTTCCTCCACAGGGAAGACACCGCCCCGAAGGCCGGCCTGCCTGACGCCTTTTCCCTGAACACCGAACTCCCGATGGTCCCCGGCGAGGAAGGGCTAGTCTATGGCCCTCTTCGCAGCTCGGCTTGTTCTCCACCCAGCCCGCTCCAACGGCTTCCAGCCTTCGAGAGTGTCAAAACCGTGGCGAGTCCCTCCTGAGCAACCCGTTCCTCACACGGTTCAAGCGTTCCTGTGAGGTAGACCGGAGGGAGGGCCACCGTGCGGGTTCTCGCGAAATACGTACGTTGCGGGCGCCTGAGGGCTGTCCCCTGCACTTACCTCCCAGACTCCAAACAGCCCCCGTCCCGTCCCTGTGCTATCTCGCTCCTCGACGGGGAAGACGCTGCCACGCATGGGTGTCTGCCTGAAGCTGTGTCCGTGAACACGGAACGGCGGGCGGTCAACGGCTTGGACTCGCGGGAATGGGACAGGTACGCGACTCGGCCCGTTTCCCACCCGGTCAGTTCCAGCTGCTTCCTTCCTTCGAGACTCTCCAAACTCTGGCGAGACCGTCCTTACGCACGCTTTCCTCGCACGTTGGAAGCGCTTCTGTGAGGTAGGCAGGAGGGAGGAGCGCCGTTCGTGTTCT
The DNA here is from genome assembly GCF_963455335.1 of Martes martes. Taxonomy (NCBI): domain Eukaryota; kingdom Metazoa; phylum Chordata; class Mammalia; order Carnivora; family Mustelidae; genus Martes; species Martes martes. The sequence continues at coordinate 34,840 of NW_027666405.1, read as the reverse complement.
GCCGATGTACCTCTGGGGAGCGCGAGAGCTGTCGCCTGCGCCGAACTCACGGAATGCAACCCGGCCTGAGTCCGTCCTTGTTCTGTCTTCTTTCCTCCACAGGGAAGACACCGCCCCGAAGGCCGGCCTGCCTGACGCCTTTTCCCTGAACACCGAACTCCCGATGGTCCCCGGCGAGGAAGGGCTAGTCTATGGCCCTCTTCGCAGCTCGGCTTGTTCTCCACCCAGCCCGCTCCAACGGCTTCCAGCCTTCGAGAGTGTCAAAACCGTGGCGAGTCCCTCCTGAGCAACCCGTTCCTCACACGGTTCAAGCGTTCCTGTGAGGTAGACCGGAGGGAGGGCCACCGTGCGGGTTCTCGCGAAATACGTACGTTGCGGGCGCCTGAGGGCTGTCCCCTGCACTTACCTCCCAGACTCCAAACAGCCCCCGTCCCGTCCCTGTGCTATCTCGCTCCTCGACGGGGAAGACGCTGCCACGCATGGGTGTCTGCCTGAAGCTGTGTCCGTGAACACGGAACGGCGGGCGGTCAACGGCTTGGACTCGCGGGAATGGGACAGGTACGCGACTCGGCCCGTTTCCCACCCGGTCAGTTCCAGCTGCTTCCTTCCTTCGAGACTCTCCAAACTCTGGCGAGACCGTCCTTACGCACGCTTTCCTCGCACGTTGGAAGCGCTTCTGTGAGGTAGGCAGGAGGGAGGAGCGCCGTTCGTGTTCTGCCGATGTACCTCTGGGGAGCGCGAGAGCTGTCGCCTGCGCCGAACTCACGGAATGCAACCCGGCCTGAGTCCGTCCTTGTTCTGTCTTCTTTCCTCCACAGGGAAGACACCGCCCCGAAGGCCGGCCTGCCTGACGCCTTTTCCCTGAACACCGAACTCCCGATGGTCCCCGGCGAGGAAGGGCTAGTCTATGGCCCTCTTCGCAGCTCGGCTTGTTCTCCACCCAGCCCGCTCCAACGGCTTCCAGCCTTCGAGAGTGTCAAAACCGTGGCGAGTCCCTCCTGAGCAACCCGTTCCTCACACGGTTCAAGCGTTCCTGTGAGGTAGACCGGAGGGAGGGCCACCGTGCGGGTTCTCGCGAAATACGTACGTTGCGGGCGCCTGAGGGCTGTCCCCTGCACTTACCTCCCAGACTCCAAACAGCCCCCGTCCCGTCCCTGTGCTATCTCGCTCCTCGACGGGGAAGACGCTGCCACGCATGGGTGTCTGCCTGAAGCTGTGTCCGTGAACACGGAACGGCGGGCGGTCAACGGCTTGGACTCGCGGGAATGGGACAGGTACGCGACTCGGCCCGTTTCCCACCCGGTCAGTTCCAGCTGCTTCCTTCCTTCGAGACTCTCCAAACTCTGGCGAGACCGTCCTTACGCACGCTTTCCTCGCACGTTGGAAGCGCTTCTGTGAGGTAGGCAGGAGGGAGGAGCGCCGTTCGTGTTCTGCCGATGTACCTCTGGGGAGCGCGAGAGCTGTCGCCTGCGCCGAACTCACGGAATGCAACCCGGCCTGAGTCCGTCCTTGTTCTGTCTTCTTTCCTCCACAGGGAAGACACCGCCCCGAAGGCCGGCCTGCCTGACGCCTTTTCCCTGAACACCGAACTCCCGATGGTCCCCGGCGAGGAAGGGCTAGTCTATGGCCCTCTTCGCAGCTCGGCTTGTTCTCCACCCAGCCCGCTCCAACGGCTTCCAGCCTTCGAGAGTGTCAAAACCGTGGCGAGTCCCTCCTGAGCAACCCGTTCCTCACACGGTTCAAGCGTTCCTGTGAGGTAGACCGGAGGGAGGGCCACCGTGCGGGTTCTCGCGAAATACGTACGTTGCGGGCGCCTGAGGGCTGTCCCCTGCACTTACCTCCCAGACTCCAAACAGCCCCCGTCCCGTCCCTGTGCTATCTCGCTCCTCGACGGGGAAGACGCTGCCACGCATGGGTGTCTGCCTGAAGCTGTGTCCGTGAACACGGAACGGCGGGCGGTCAACGGCTTGGACTCGCGGGAATGGGACAGGTACGCGACTCGGCCCGTTTCCCACCCGGTCAGTTCCAGCTGCTTCCTTCCTTCGAGACTCTCCAAACTCTGGCGAGACCGTCCTTACGCACGCTTTCCTCGCACGTTGGAAGCGCTTCTGTGAGGTAGGCAGGAGGGAGGAGCGCCGTTCGTGTTCTGCCGATGTACCTCTGGGGAGCGCGAGAGCTGTCGCCTGCGCCGAACTCACGGAATGCAACCCGGCCTGAGTCCGTCCTTGTTCTGTCTTCTTCCTCCACAGGGAAGACACCGCCCCGAAGGCCGGCCTGCCTGACGCCTTTTCCCTGAACACCGAACTCCCGATGGTCCCCGGCGAGGAAGGGCTAGTCTATGGCCCTCTTCGCAGCTCGGCTTGTTCTCCACCCAGCCCGCTCCAACGGCTTCCAGCCTTCGAGAGTGTCAAAACCGTGGCGAGTCCCTCCTGAGCAACCCGTTCCTCACACGGTTCAAGCGTTCCTGTGAGGTAGACCGGAGGGAGGGCCACCGTGCGGGTTCTCGCGAAATACGTACGTTGCGGGCGCCTGAGGGCTGTCCCCTGCACTTACCTCCCAGACTCCAAACAGCCCCCGTCCCGTCCCTGTGCTATCTCGCTCCTCGACGGGGAAGACGCTGCCACGCATGGGTGTCTGCCTGAAGCTGTGTCCGTGAACACGGAACGGCGGGCGGTCAACGGCTTGGACTCGCGGGAATGGGACAGGTACGCGACTCGGCCCGTTTCCCACCCGGTCAGTTCCAGCTGCTTCCTTCCTTCGAGACTCTCCAAACTCTGGCGAGACCGTCCTTACGCACGCTTTCCTCGCACGTTGGAAGCGCTTCTGTGAGGTAGGCAGGAGGGAGGAGCGCCGTTCGTGTTCTGCCGATGTACCTCTGGGGAGCGCGAGAGCTGTCGCCTGCGCCGAACTCACGGAATGCAACCCGGCCTGAGTCCGTCCTTGTTCTGTCTTCTCTCCTCCACAGGGAAGACACCGCCCCGAAGGCCGGCCTGCCTGACGCCTTTTCCCTGAACACCGAACTCCCGATGGTCCCCGGCGAGGAAGGGCTAGTCTATGGCCCTCTTCGCAGCTCGGCTTGTTCTCCACCCAGCCCGCTCCAACGGCTTCCAGCCTTCGAGAGTGTCAAAACCGTGGCGAGTCCCTCCTGAGCAACCCGTTCCTCACACGGTTCAAGCGTTCCTGTGAGGTAGACCGGAGGGAGGGCCACCGTGCGGGTTCTCGCGAAATACGTACGTTGCGGGCGCCTGAGGGCTGTCCCCTGCACTTACCTCCCAGACTCCAAACAGCCCCCGTCCCGTCCCTGTGCTATCTCGCTCCTCGACGGGGAAGACGCTGCCACGCATGGGTGTCTGCCTGAAGCTGTGTCCGTGAACACGGAACGGCGGGCGGTCAACGGCTTGGACTCGCGGGAATGGGACAGGTACGCGACTCGGCCCGTTTCCCACCCGGTCAGTTCCAGCTGCTTCCTTCCTTCGAGACTCTCCAAACTCTGGCGAGACCGTCCTTACGCACGCTTTCCTCGCACGTTGGAAGCGCTTCTGTGAGGTAGGCAGGAGGGAGGAGCGCCGTTCGTGTTCTGCCGATGTACCTCTGGGGAGCGCGAGGGCTGTCGCCTGCGCCGAACTCACGGAATGCAACCCGGCCTGAGTCCGTCCTTGTTCTGTCTTCTCTCCTCCACAGGGAAGACACCGCCCCGAAGGCCGGCCTGCCTGACGCCTTTTCCCTGAACACCGAACTCCCGATGGTCCCCGGCGAGGAAGGGCTAGTCTATGGCCCTCTTCGCAGCTCGGCTTGTTCTCCACCCAGCCCGCTCCAACGGCTTCCAGCCTTCGAGAGTGTCAAAACCGTGGCGAGTCCCTCCTGAGCAACCCGTTCCTCACACGGTTCAAGCGTTCCTGTGAGGTAGACCGGAGGGAGGGCCACCGTGCGGGTTCTCGCGAAATACGTACGTTGCGGGCGCCTGAGGGCTGTCCCCTGCACTTACCTCCCAGACTCCAAACAGCCCACGTCCCGTCCCTGTGCTATCTCGCTCCTCGACGGGGAAGACGCTGCCACGCATGGGTGTCTGCCTGAAGCTGTGTCCGTGAACACAGAACGGCGGGCGGTCAACGGCTTGGACTCGCGGGAATGGGACAGGTACGCGACTCGGCCCGTTTCCCACCCGGTCAGTTCCAGCTGCTTCCTTCCTTCGAGACTCTCCAAACTCTGGCGAGACCGTCCTTACGCACGCTTTCCTCGCACGTTGGAAGCGCTTCTGTGAGGTAGGCAGGAGGGAGGAGCGCCGTTCGTGTTCTGCCGATGTACCTCTGGGGAGCGCGAGAGCTGTCGCCTGCGCCGAACTCACGGAATGCAACCCGGCCTGAGTCCGTCCTTGTTCTGTCTTCTCTCCTCCACAGGGAAGACACCGCCCCGAAGGCCGGCCTGCCTGACGCCTTTTCCCTGAACACCGAACTCCCGATGGTCCCCGGCGAGGAAGGGCTAGTCTATGGCCCTCTTCGCAGCTCGGCTTGTTCTCCACCCAGCCCGCTCCAACGGCTTCCAGCCTTCGAGAGTGTCAAAACCGTGGCGAGTCCCTCCTGAGCAACCCGTTCCTCACACGGTTCAAGCGTTCCTGTGAGGTAGACCGGAGGGAGGGCCACCGTGCGGGTTCTCGCGAAATACGTACGTTGCGGGCGCCTGAGGGCTGTCCCCTGCACTTACCTCCCAGACTCCAAACAGCCCCCGTCCCGTCCCTGTGCTATCTCGCTCCTCGACGGGGAAGACGCTGCCACGCATGGGTGTCTGCCTGAAGCTGTGTCCGTGAACACGGAACGGCGGGCGGTCAACGGCTTGGACTCGCGGGAATGGGACAGGTACGCGACTCGGCCCGTTTCCCACCCGGTCAGTTCCAGCTGCTTCCTTCCTTCGAGACTCTCCAAACTCTGGCGAGACCGTCCTTACGCACGCTTTCCTCGCACGTTGGAAGCGCTTCTGTGAGGTAGGCAGGAGGGAGGAGCGCCGTTCGTGTTCTGCCGATGTACCTCTGGGGAGCGCGAGAGCTGTCGCCTGCGCCGAACTCACGGAATGCAACCCGGCCTGAGTCCGTCCTTGTTCTGTCTTCTCTCCTCCACAGGGAAGACACCGCCCCGAAGGCCGGCCTGCCTGACGCCTTTTCCCTGAACACCGAACTCCCGATGGTCCCCGGCGAGGAAGGGCTAGTCTATGGCCCTCTTCGCAGCTCGGCTTGTTCTCCACCCAGCCCGCTCCAACGGCTTCCAGCCTTCGAGAGTGTCAAAACCGTGGCGAGTCCCTCCTGAGCAACCCGTTCCTCACACGGTTCAAGCGTTCCTGTGAGGTAGACCGGAGGGAGGGCCACCGTGCGGGTTCTCGCGAAATACGTACGTTGCGGGCGCCTGAGGGCTGTCCCCTGCACTTACCTCCCAGACTCCAAACAGCCCCCGTCCCGTCCCTGTGCTATCTCGCTCCTCGACGGGGAAGACGCTGCCACGCATGGGTGTCTGCCTGAAGCTGTGTCCGTGAACACGGAACGGCGGGCGGTCAACGGCTTGGACTCGCGGGAATGGGACAGGTACGCGACTCGGCCCGTTTCCCACCCGGTCAGTTCCAGCTGCTTCCTTCCTTCGAGACTCTCCAAACTCTGGCGAGACCGTCCTTACGCACGCTTTCCTCGCACGTTGGAAGCGCTTCTGTGAGGTAGGCAGGAGGGAGGAGCGCCGTTCGTGTTCTGCCGATGTACCTCTGGGGAGCGCGAGGGCTGTCGCCTGCGCCGAACTCACGGAATGCAACCCGGCCTGAGTCCGTCCTTGTTCTGTCTTCTCTCCTCCACAGGGAAGACACCGCCCCGAAGGCCGGCCTGCCTGACGCCTTTTCCCTGAACACCGAACTCCCGATGGTCCCCGGCGAGGAAGGGCTAGTCTATGGCCCTCTTCGCAGCTCGGCTTGTTCTCCACCCAGCCCGCTCCAACGGCTTCCAGCCTTCGAGAGTGTCAAAACCGTGGCGAGTCCCTCCTGAGCAACCCGTTCCTCACACGGTTCAAGCGTTCCTGTGAGGTAGACCGGAGGGAGGGCCACCGTGCGGGTTCTCGCGAAATACGTACGTTGCGGGCGCCTGAGGGCTGTCCCCTGCACTTACCTCCCAGACTCCAAACAGCCCCCGTCCCGTCCCTGTGCTATCTCGCTCCTCGACGGGGAAGACGCTGCCACGCATGGGTGTCTGCCTGAAGCTGTGTCCGTGAACACGGAACGGCGGGCGGTCAACGGCTTGGACTCGCGGGAATGGGACAGGTACGCGACTCGGCCCGTTTCCCACCCGGTCAGTTCCAGCTGCTTCCTTCCTTCGAGACTCTCCAAACTCTGGCGAGACCGTCCTTACGCACGCTTTCCTCGCACGTTGGAAGCGCTTCTGTGAGGTAGGCAGGAGGGAGGAGCGCCGTTCGTGTTCTGCCGATGTACCTCTGGGGAGCGCGAGAGCTGTCGCCTGCGCCGAACTCACGGAATGCAACCCGGCCTGAGTCCGTCCTTGTTCTGTCTTCTTCCTCCACAGGGAAGACACCGCCCCGAAGGCCGGCCTGCCTGACGCCTTTTCCCTGAACACCGAACTCCCGATGGTCCCCGGCGAGGAAGGGCTAGTCTATGGCCCTCTTCGCAGCTCGGCTTGTTCTCCACCCAGCCCGCTCCAACGGCTTCCAGCCTTCGAGAGTGTCAAAACCGTGGCGAGTCCCTCCTGAGCAACCCGTTCCTCACACGGTTCAAGCGTTCCTGTGAGGTAGACCGGAGGGAGGGCCACCGTGCGGGTTCTCGCGAAATACGTACGTTGCGGGCGCCTGAGGGCTGTCCCCTGCACTTACCTCCCAGACTCCAAACAGCCCCCGTCCCGTCCCTGTGCTATCTCGCTCCTCGACGGGGAAGACGCTGCCACGCATGGGTGTCTGCCTGAAGCTGTGTCCGTGAACACGGAACGGCGGGCGGTCAACGGCTTGGACTCGCGGGAATGGGACAGGTACGCGACTCGGCCCGTTTCCCACCCGGTCAGTTCCAGCTGCTTCCTTCCTTCGAGACTCTCCAAACTCTGGCGAGACCGTCCTTACGCACGCTTTCCTCGCACGTTGGAAGCGCTTCTGTGAGGTAGGCAGGAGGGAGGAGCGCCGTTCGTGTTCTGCCGATGTACCTCTGGGGAGCGCGAGAGCTGTCGCCTGCGCCGAACTCACGGAATGCAACCCGGCCTGAGTCCGTCCTTGTTCTGTCTTCTCTCCTCCACAGGGAAGACACCGCCCCGAAGGCCGGCCTGCCTGACGCCTTTTCCCTGAACACCGAACTCCCGATGGTCCCCGGCGAGGAAGGGCTAGTCTATGGCCCTCTTCGCAGCTCGGCTTGTTCTCCACCCAGCCCGCTCCAACGGCTTCCAGCCTTCGAGAGTGTCAAAACCGTGGCGAGTCCCTCCTGAGCAACCCGTTCCTCACACGGTTCAAGCGTTCCTGTGAGGTAGACCGGAGGGAGGGCCACCGTGCGGGTTCTCGCGAAATACGTACGTTGCGGGCGCCTGAGGGCTGTCCCCTGCACTTACCTCCCAGACTCCAAACAGCCCCCGTCCCGTCCCTGTGCTATCTCGCTCCTCGACGGGGAAGACGCTGCCACGCATGGGTGTCTGCCTGAAGCTGTGTCCGTGAACACGGAACGGCGGGCGGTCAACGGCTTGGACTCGCGGGAATGGGACAGGTACGCGACTCGGCCCGTTTCCCACCCGGTCAGTTCCAGCTGCTTCCTTCCTTCGAGACTCTCCAAACTCTGGCGAGACCGTCCTTACGCACGCTTTCCTCGCACGTTGGAAGCGCTTCTGTGAGGTAGGCAGGAGGGAGGAGCGCCGTTCGTGTTCTGCCGATGTACCTCTGGGGAGCGCGAGGGCTGTCGCCTGCGCCGAACTCACGGAATGCAACCCGGCCTGAGTCCGTCCTTGTTCTGTCTTCTCTCCTCCACAGGGAAGACACCGCCCCGAAGGCCGGCCTGCCTGACGCCTTTTCCCTGAACACCGAACTCCCGATGGTCCCCGGCGAGGAAGGGCTAGTCTATGGCCCTCTTCGCAGCTCGGCTTGTTCTCCACCCAGCCCGCTCCAACGGCTTCCAGCCTTCGAGAGTGTCAAAACCGTGGCGAGTCCCTCCTGAGCAACCCGTTCCTCACACGGTTCAAGCGTTCCTGTGAGGTAGACCGGAGGGAGGGCCACCGTGCGGGTTCTCGCGAAATACGTACGTTGCGGGCGCCTGAGGGCTGTCCCCTGCACTTACCTCCCAGACTCCAAACAGCCCACGTCCCGTCCCTGTGCTATCTCGCTCCTCGACGGGGAAGACGCTGCCACGCATGGGTGTCTGCCTGAAGCTGTGTCCGTGAACACAGAACGGCGGGCGGTCAACGGCTTGGACTCGCGGGAATGGGACAGGTACGCGACTCGGCCCGTTTCCCACCCGGTCAGTTCCAGCTGCTTCCTTCCTTCGAGACTCTCCAAACTCTGGCGAGACCGTCCTTACGCACGCTTTCCTCGCACGTTGGAAGCGCTTCTGTGAGGTAGGCAGGAGGGAGGAGCGCCGTTCGTGTTCTGCCGATGTACCTCTGGGGAGCGCGAGAGCTGTCGCCTGCGCCGAACTCACGGAATGCAACCCGGCCTGAGTCCGTCCTTGTTCTGTCTTCTCTCCTCCACAGGGAAGACACCGCCCCGAAGGCCGGCCTGCCTGACGCCTTTTCCCTGAACACCGAACTCCCGATGGTCCCCGGCGAGGAAGGGCTAGTCTATGGCCCTCTTCGCAGCTCGGCTTGTTCTCCACCCAGCCCGCTCCAACGGCTTCCAGCCTTCGAGAGTGTCAAAACCGTGGCGAGTCCCTCCTGAGCAACCCGTTCCTCACACGGTTCAAGCGTTCCTGTGAGGTAGACCGGAGGGAGGGCCACCGTGCGGGTTCTCGCGAAATACGTACGTTGCGGGCGCCTGAGGGCTGTCCCCTGCACTTACCTCCCAGACTCCAAACAGCCCACGTCCCGTCCCTGTGCTATCTCGCTCCTCGACGGGGAAGACGCTGCCACGCATGGGTGTCTGCCTGAAGCTGTGTCCGTGAACACGGAACGGCGGGCGGTCAACGGCTTGGACTCGCGGGAATGGGACAGGTACGCGACTCGGCCCGTTTCCCACCCGGTCAGTTCCAGCTGCTTCCTTCCTTCGAGACTCTCCAAACTCTGGCGAGACCGTCCTTACGCACGCTTTCCTCGCACGTTGGAAGCGCTTCTGTGAGGTAGGCAGGAGGGAGGAGCGCCGTTCGTGTTCTGCCGATGTACCTCTGGGGAGCGCGAGAGCTGTCGCCTGCGCCGAACTCACGGAATGCAACCCGGCCTGAGTCCGTCCTTGTTCTGTCTTCTCTCCTCCACAGGGAAGACACCGCCCCGAAGGCCGGCCTGCCTGACGCCTTTTCCCTGAACACCGAACTCCCGATGGTCCCCGGCGAGGAAGGGCTAGTCTATGGCCCTCTTCGCAGCTCGGCTTGTTCTCCACCCAGCCCGCTCCAACGGCTTCCAGCCTTCGAGAGTGTCAAAACCGTGGCGAGTCCCTCCTGAGCAACCCGTTCCTCACACGGTTCAAGCGTTCCTGTGAGGTAGACCGGAGGGAGGGCCACCGTGCGGGTTCTCGCGAAATACGTACGTTGCGGGCGCCTGAGGGCTGTCCCCTGCACTTACCTCCCAGACTCCAAACAGCCCCCGTCCCGTCCCTGTGCTATCTCGCTCCTCGACGGGGAAGACGCTGCCACGCATGGGTGTCTGCCTGAAGCTGTGTCCGTGAACACGGAACGGCGGGCGGTCAACGGCTTGGACTCGCGGGAATGGGACAGGTACGCGACTCGGCCCGTTTCCCACCCGGTCAGTTCCAGCTGCTTCCTTCCTTCGAGACTCTCCAAACTCTGGCGAGACCGTCCTTACGCACGCTTTCCTCGCACGTTGGAAGCGCTTCTGTGAGGTAGGCAGGAGGGAGGAGCGCCGTTCGTGTTCTGCCGATGTACCTCTGGGGAGCGCGAGGGCTGTCGCCTGCGCCGAACTCACGGAATGCAACCCGGCCTGAGTCCGTCCTTGTTCTGTCTTCTCTCCTCCACAGGGAAGACACCGCCCCGAAGGCCGGCCTGCCTGACGCCTTTTCCCTGAACACCGAACTCCCGATGGTCCCCGGCGAGGAAGGGCTAGTCTATGGCCCTCTTCGCAGCTCGGCTTGTTCTCCACCCAGCCCGCTCCAACGGCTTCCAGCCTTCGAGAGTGTCAAAACCGTGGCGAGTCCCTCCTGAGCAACCCGTTCCTCACACGGTTCAAGCGTTCCTGTGAGGTAGACCGGAGGGAGGGCCACCGTGCGGGTTCTCGCGAAATACGTACGTTGCGGGCGCCTGAGGGCTGTCCCCTGCACTTACCTCCCAGACTCCAAACAGCCCCCGTCCCGTCCCTGTGCTATCTCGCTCCTCGACGGGGAAGACGCTGCCACGCATGGGTGTCTGCCTGAAGCTGTGTCCGTGAACACGGAACGGCGGGCGGTCAACGGCTTGGACTCGCGGGAATGGGACAGGTACGCGACTCGGCCCGTTTCCCACCCGGTCAGTTCCAGCTGCTTCCTTCCTTCGAGACTCTCCAAACTCTGGCGAGACCGTCCTTACGCACGCTTTCCTCGCACGTTGGAAGCGCTTCTGTGAGGTAGGCAGGAGGGAGGAGCGCCGTTCGTGTTCTGCCGATGTACCTCTGGGGAGCGCGAGGGCTGTCGCCTGCGCCGAACTCACGGAATGCAACCCGGCCTGAGTCCGTCCTTGTTCTGTCTTCTCTCCTCCACAGGGAAGACACCGCCCCGAAGGCCGGCCTGCCTGACGCCTTTTCCCTGAACACCGAACTCCCGATTGTCCCCGGCGAGGAAGGGCTAGTCTATGGCCCTCTTCGCAGCTCGGCTTGTTCTCCACCCAGCCCGCTCCAACGGCTTCCAGCCTTCGAGAGTGTCAAAACCGTGGCGAGTCCCTCCTGAGCAACCCGTTCCTCACACGGTTCAAGCGTTCCTGTGAGGTAGACCGGAGGGAGGGCCACCGTGCGGGTTCTCGCGAAATACGTACGTTGCGGGCGCCTGAGGGCTGTCCCCTGCACTTACCTCCCAGACTCCAAACAGCCCCCGTCCCGTCCCTGTGCTATCTCGCTCCTCGACGGGGAAGACGCTGCCACGCATGGGTGTCTGCCTGAAGCTGTGTCCGTGAACACGGAACGGCGGGCGGTCAACGGCTTGGACTCGCGGGAATGGGACAGGTACGCGACTCGGCCCGTTTCCCACCCGGTCAGTTCCAGCTGCTTCCTTCCTTCGAGACTCTCCAAACTCTGGCGAGACCGTCCTTACGCACGCTTTCCTCGCACGTTGGAAGCGCTTCTGTGAGGTAGGCAGGAGGGAGGAGCGCCGTTCGTGTTCTGCCGATGTACCTCTGGGGAGCGCGAGAGCTGTCGCCTGCGCCGAACTCACGGAATGCAACCCGGCCTGAGTCCGTCCTTGTTCTGTCTTCTTTCCTCCACAGGGAAGACACCGCCCCGAAGGCCGGCCTGCCTGACGCCTTTTCCCTGAACACCGAACTCCCGATGGTCCCCGGCGAGGAAGGGCTAGTCTATGGCCCTCTTCGCAGCTCGGCTTGTTCTCCACCCAGCCCGCTCCAACGGCTTCCAGCCTTCGAGAGTGTCAAAACCGTGGCGAGTCCCTCCTGAGCAACCCGTTCCTCACACGGTTCAAGCGTTCCTGTGAGGTAGACCGGAGGGAGGGCCACCGTGCGGGTTCTCGCGAAATACGTACGTTGCGGGCGCCTGAGGGCTGTCCCCTGCACTTACCTCCCAGACTCCAAACAGCCCCCGTCCCGTCCCTGTGCTATCTCGCTCCTCGACGGGGAAGACGCTGCCACGCATGGGTGTCTGCCTGAAGCTGTGTCCGTGAACACGGAACGGCGGGCGGTCAACGGCTTGGACTCGCGGGAATGGGACAGGTACGCGACTCGGCCCGTTTCCCACCCGGTCAGTTCCAGCTGCTTCCTTCCTTCGAGACTCTCCAAACTCTGGCGAGACCGTCCTTACGCACGCTTTCCTCGCACGTTGGAAGCGCTTCTGTGAGGTAGGCAGGAGGGAGGAGCGCCGTTCGTGTTCTGCCGATGTACCTCTGGGGAGCGCGAGAGCTGTCGCCTGCGCCGAACTCACGGAATGCAACCCGGCCTGAGTCCGTCCTTGTTCTGTCTTCTCTCCTCCACAGGGAAGACACCGCCCCGAAGGCCGGCCTGCCTGACGCCTTTTCCCTGAACACCGAACTCCCGATGGTCCCCGGCGAGGAAGGGCTAGTCTATGGCCCTCTTCGCAGCTCGGCTTGTTCTCCACCCAGCCCGCTCCAACGGCTTCCAGCCTTCGAGAGTGTCAAAACCGTGGCGAGTCCCTCCTGAGCAACCCGTTCCTCACACGGTTCAAGCGTTCCTGTGAGGTAGACCGGAGGGAGGGCCACCGTGCGGGTTCTCGCGAAATACGTACGTTGCGGGCGCCTGAGGGCTGTCCCCTGCACTTACCTCCCAGACTCCAAACAGCCCACGTCCCGTCCCTGTGCTATCTCGCTCCTCGACGGGGAAGACGCTGCCACGCATGGGTGTCTGCCTGAAGCTGTGTCCGTGAACACGGAACGGCGGGCGGTCAACGGCTTGGACTCGCGGGAATGGGACAGGTACGCGACTCGGCCCGTTTCCCACCCGGTCAGTTCCAGCTGCTTCCTTCCTTCGAGACTCTCCAAACTCTGGCGAGACCGTCCTTACGCACGCTTTCCTCGCACGTTGGAAGCGCTTCTGTGAGGTAGGCAGGAGGGAGGAGCGCCGTTCGTGTTCTGCCGATGTACCTCTGGGGAGCGCGAGAGCTGTCGCCTGCGCCGAACTCACGGAATGCAACCCGGCCTGAGTCCGTCCTTGTTCTGTCTTCTTTCCTCCACAGGGAAGACACCGCCCCGAAGGCCGGCCTGCCTGACGCCTTTTCCCTGAACACCGAACTCCCGATGGTCCCCGGCGAGGAAGGGCTAGTCTATGGCCCTCTTCGCAGCTCGGCTTGTTCTCCACCCAGCCCGCTCCAACGGCTTCCAGCCTTCGAGAGTGTCAAAACCGTGGCGAGTCCCTCCTGAGCAACCCGTTCCTCACACGGTTCAAGCGTTCCTGTGAGGTAGACCGGAGGGAGGGCCACCGTGCGGGTTCTCGCGAAATACGTACGTTGCGGGCGCCTGAGGGCTGTCCCCTGCACTTACCTCCCAGACTCCAAACAGCCCCCGTCCCGTCCCTGTGCTATCTCGCTCCTCGACGGGGAAGACGCTGCCACGCATGGGTGTCTGCCTGAAGCTGTGTCCGTGAACACGGAACGGCGGGCGGTCAACGGCTTGGACTCGCGGGAATGGGACAGGTACGCGACTCGGCCCGTTTCCCACCCGGTCAGTTCCAGCTGCTTCCTTCCTTCGAGACTCTCCAAACTCTGGCGAGACCGTCCTTACGCACGCTTTCCTCGCACGTTGGAAGCGCTTCTGTGAGGTAGGCAGGAGGGAGGAGCGCCGTTCGTGTTCTGCCGATGTACCTCTGGGGAGCGCGAGAGCTGTTGCCTGCGCCGAACTCACGGAATGCAACCCGGCCTGAGTCCGTCCTTGTTCTGTCTTCTTTCCTCCACAGGGAAGACACCGCCCCGAAGGCCGGCCTGCCTGACGCCTTTTCCCTGAACACCGAACTCCCGATGGTCCCCGGCGAGGAAGGGCTAGTCTATGGCCCTCTTCGCAGCTCGGCTTGTTCTCCACCCAGCCCGCTCCAACGGCTTCCAGCCTTCGAGAGTGTCAAAACCGTGGCGAGTCCCTCCTGAGCAACCCGTTCCTCACACGGTTCAAGCGTTCCTGTGAGGTAGACCGGAGGGAGGGCCACCGTGCGGGTTCTCGCGAAATACGTACGTTGCGGGCGCCTGAGGGCTGTCCCCTGCACTTACCTCCCAGACTCCAAACAGCCCACGTCCCGTCCCTGTGCTATCTCGCTCCTCGACGGGGAAGACGCTGCCACGCATGGGTGTCTGCCTGAAGCTGTGTCCGTGAACACGGAACGGCGGGCGGTCAACGGCTTGGACTCGCGGGAATGGGACAGGTACGCGACTCGGCCCGTTTCCCACCCGGTCAGTTCCAGCTGCTTCCTTCCTTCGAGACTCTCCAAACTCTGGCGAGACCGTCCTTACGCACGCTTTCCTCGCACGTTGGAAGCGCTTCTGTGAGGTAGGCAGGAGGGAGGAGCGCCGTTCGTGTTCTGCCGATGTACCTCTGGGGAGCGCGAGAGCTGTCGCCTGCGCCGAACTCACGGAATGCAACCCGGCCTGAGTCCGTCCTTGTTCTGTCTTCTTTCCTCCACAGGGAAGACACCGCCCCGAAGGCCGGCCTGCCTGACGCCTTTTCCCTGAACACCGAACTCCCGATGGTCCCCGGCGAGGAAGGGCTAGTCTATGGCCCTCTTCGCAGCTCGGCTTGTTCTCCACCCAGCCCGCTCCAACGGCTTCCAGCCTTCGAGAGTGTCAAAACCGTGGCGAGTCCCTCCTGAGCAACCCGTTCCTCACACGGTTCAAGCGTTCCTGTGAGGTAGACCGGAGGGAGGGCCACCGTGCGGGTTCTCGCGAAATACGTACGTTGCGGGCGCCTGAGGGCTGTCCCCTGCACTTACCTCCCAGACTCCAAACAGCCCACGTCCCGTCCCTGTGCTATCTCGCTCCTCGATGGGGAAGACGCTGCCACGCATGGGTGTCTGCCTGAAGCTGTGTCCGTGAACACGGAACGGCGGGCGGTCAACGGCTTGGACTCGCGGGAATGGGACAGGTACGCGACTCGGCCCGTTTCCCACCCGGTCAGTTCCAGCTGCTTCCTTCCTTCGAGACTCTCCAAACTCTGGCGAGACCGTCCTTACGCACGCTTTCCTCGCACGTTGGAAGCGCTTCTGTGAGGTAGGCAGGAGGGAGGAGCGCCGTTCGTGTTCTGCCGATGTACCTCTGGGGAGCGCGAGAGCTGTCGCCTGCGCCGAACTCACGGAATGCAACCCGGCCTGAGTCCGTCCTTGTTCTGTCTTCTTTCCTCCACAGGGAAGACACCGCCCCGAAGGCCGGCCTGCCTGACGCCTTTTCCCTGAACACCGAACTCCCGATGGTCCCCGGCGAGGAAGGGCTAGTCTATGGCCCTCTTCGCAGCTCGGCTTGTTCTCCACCCAGCCCGCTCCAACGGCTTCCAGCCTTCGAGAGTGTCAAAACCGTGGCGAGTCCCTCCTGAGCAACCCGTTCCTCACACGGTTCAAGCGTTCCTGTGAGGTAGACCGGAGGGAGGGCCACCGTGCGGGTTCTCGCGAAATACGTACGTTGCGGGCGCCTGAGGGCTGTCCCCTGCACTTACCTCCCAGACTCCAAACAGCCCCCGTCCCGTCCCTGTGCTATCTCGCTCCTCGACGGGGAAGACGCTGCCACGCATGGGTGTCTGCCTGAAGCTGTGTCCGTGAACACGGAACGGCGGGCGGTCAACGGCTTGGACTCGCGGGAATGGGACAGGTACGCGACTCGGCCCGTTTCCCACCCGGTCAGTTCCAGCTGCTTCCTTCCTTCGAGACTCTCCAAACTCTGGCGAGACCGTCCTTACGCACGCTTTCCTCGCACGTTGGAAGCGCTTCTGTGAGGTAGGCAGGAGGGAGGAGCGCCGTTCGTGTTCTGCCGATGTACCTCTGGGGAGCGCGAGAGCTGTCGCCTGCGCCGAACTCACGGAATGCAACCCGGCCTGAGTCCGTCCTTGTTCTGTCTTCTTTCCTCCACAGGGAAGACACCGCCCCGAAGGCCGGCCTGCCTGACGCCTTTTCCCTGAACACCGAACTCCCGATGGTCCCCGGCGAGGAAGGGCTAGTCTATGGCCCTCTTCGCAGCTCGGCTTGTTCTCCACCCAGCCCGCTCCAACGGCTTCCAGCCTTCGAGAGTGTCAAAACCGTGGCGAGTCCCTCCTGAGCAACCCGTTCCTCACACGGTTCAAGCGTTCCTGTGAGGTAGACCGGAGGGAGGGCCACCGTGCGGGTTCTCGCGAAATACGTACGTTGCGGGCGCCTGAGGGCTGTCCCCTGCACTTACCTCCCAGACTCCAAACAGCCCCCGTCCCGTCCCTGTGCTATCTCGCTCCTCGACGGGGAAGACGCTGCCACGCATGGGTGTCTGCCTGAAGCTGTGTCCGTGAACACGGAACGGCGGGCGGTCAACGGCTTGGACTCGCGGGAATGGGACAGGTACGCGACTCGGCCCGTTTCCCACCCGGTCAGTTCCAGCTGCTTCCTTCCTTCGAGACTCTCCAAACTCTGGCGAGACCGTCCTTACGCACGCTTTCCTCGCACGTTGGAAGCGCTTCTGTGAGGTAGGCAGGAGGGAGGAGCGCCGTTCGTGTTCTGCCGATGTACCTCTGGGGAGCGCGAGAGCTGTCGCCTGCGCCGAACTCACGGAATGCAACCCGGCCTGAGTCCGTCCTTGTTCTGTCTTCTTTCCTCCACAGGGAAGACACCGCCCCGAAGGCCGGCCTGCCTGACGCCTTTTCCCTGAACACCGAACTCCCGATGGTCCCCGGCGAGGAAGGGCTAGTCTATGGCCCTCTTCGCAGCTCGGCTTGTTCTCCACCCAGCCCGCTCCAACGGCTTCCAGCCTTCGAGAGTGTCAAAACCGTGGCGAGTCCCTCCTGAGCAACCCGTTCCTCACACGGTTCAAGCGTTCCTGTGAGGTAGACCGGAGGGAGGGCCACCGTGCGGGTTCTCGCGAAATACGTACGTTGCGGGCGCCTGAGGGCTGTCCCCTGCACTTACCTCCCAGACTCCAAACAGCCCCCGTCCCGTCCCTGTGCTATCTCGCTCCTCGACGGGGAAGACGCTGCCACGCATGGGTGTCTGCCTGAAGCTGTGTCCGTGAACACGGAACGGCGGGCGGTCAACGGCTTGGACTCGCGGGAATGGGACAGGTACGCGACTCGGCCCGTTTCCCACCCGGTCAGTTCCAGCTGCTTCCTTCCTTCGAGACTCTCCAAACTCTGGCGAGACCGTCCTTACGCACGCTTTCCTCGCACGTTGGAAGCGCTTCTGTGAGGTAGGCAGGAGGGAGGAGCGCCGTTCGTGTTCTGCCGATGTACCTCTGGGGAGCGCGAGAGCTGTCGCCTGCGCCGAACTCACGGAATGCAACCCGGCCTGAGTCCGTCCTTGTTCTGTCTTCTTTCCTCCACAGGGAAGACACCGCCCCGAAGGCCGGCCTGCCTGACGCCTTTTCCCTGAACACCGAACTCCCGATGGTCCCCGGCGAGGAAGGGCTAGTCTATGGCCCTCTTCGCAGCTCGGCTTGTTCTCCACCCAGCCCGCTCCAACGGCTTCCAGCCTTCGAGAGTGTCAAAACCGTGGCGAGTCCCTCCTGAGCAACCCGTTCCTCACACGGTTCAAGCGTTCCTGTGAGGTAGACCGGAGGGAGGGCCACCGTGCGGGTTCTCGCGAAATACGTACGTTGCGGGCGCCTGAGGGCTGTCCCCTGCACTTACCTCCCAGACTCCAAACAGCCCACGTCCCGTCCCTGTGCTATCTCGCTCCTCGACGGGGAAGACGCTGCCACGCATGGGTGTCTGCCTGAAGCTGTGTCCGTGAACACGGAACGGCGGGCGGTCAACGGCTTGGACTCGCGGGAATGGGACAGGTACGCGACTCGGCCCGTTTCCCACCCGGTCAGTTCCAGCTGCTTCCTTCCTTCGAGACTCTCCAAACTCTGGCGAGACCGTCCTTACGCACGCTTTCCTCGCACGTTGGAAGCGCTTCTGTGAGGTAGGCAGGAGGGAGGAGCGCCGTTCGTGTTCTGCCGATGTACCTCTGGGGAGCGCGAGAGCTGTCGCCTGCGCCGAACTCACGGAATGCAACCCGGCCTGAGTCCGTCCTTGTTCTGTCTTCTTTCCTCCACAGGGAAGACACCGCCCCGAAGGCCGGCCTGCCTGACGCCTTTTCCCTGAACACCGAACTCCCGATGGTCCCCGGCGAGGAAGGGCTAGTCTATGGCCCTCTTCGCAGCTCGGCTTGTTCTCCACCCAGCCCGCTCCAACGGCTTCCAGCCTTCGAGAGTGTCAAAACCGTGGCGAGTCCCTCCTGAGCAACCCGTTCCTCACACGGTTCAAGCGTTCCTGTGAGGTAGACCGGAGGGAGGGCCACCGTGCGGGTTCTCGCGAAATACGTACGTTGCGGGCGCCTGAGGGCTGTCCCCTGCACTTACCTCCCAGACTCCAAACAGCCCCCGTCCCGTCCCTGTGCTATCTCGCTCCTCGACGGGGAAGACGCTGCCACGCATGGGTGTCTGCCTGAAGCTGTGTCCGTGAACACGGAACGGCGGGCGGTCAACGGCTTGGACTCGCGGGAATGGGACAGGTACGCGACTCGGCCCGTTTCCCACCCGGTCAGTTCCAGCTGCTTCCTTCCTTCGAGACTCTCCAAACTCTGGCGAGACCGTCCTTACGCACGCTTTCCTCGCACGTTGGAAGCGCTTCTGTGAGGTAGGCAGGAGGGAGGAGCGCCGTTCGTGTTCTGCCGATGTACCTCTGGGGAGCGCGAGAGCTGTCGCCTGCGCCGAACTCACGGAATGCAACCCGGCCTGAGTCCGTCCTTGTTCTGTCTTCTTTCCTCCACAGGGAAGACACCGCCCCGAAGGCCGGCCTGCCTGACGCCTTTTCCCTGAACACCGAACTCCCGATGGTCCCCGGCGAGGAAGGGCTAGTCTATGGCCCTCTTCGCAGCTCGGCTTGTTCTCCACCCAGCCCGCTCCAACGGCTTCCAGCCTTCGAGAGTGTCAAAACCGTGGCGAGTCCCTCCTGAGCAACCCGTTCCTCACACGGTTCAAGCGTTCCTGTGAGGTAGACCGGAGGGAGGGCCACCGTGCGGGTTCTCGCGAAATACGTACGTTGCGGGCGCCTGAGGGCTGTCCCCTGCACTTACCTCCCAGACTCCAAACAGCCCACGTCCCGTCCCTGTGCTATCTCGCTCCTCGACGGGGAAGACGCTGCCACGCATGGGTGTCTGCCTGAAGCTGTGTCCGTGAACACGGAACGGCGGGCGGTCAACGGCTTGGACTCGCGGGAATGGGACAGGTACGCGACTCGGCCCGTTTCCCACCCGGTCAGTTCCAGCTGCTTCCTTCCTTCGAGACTCTCCAAACTCTGGCGAGACCGTCCTTACGCACGCTTTCCTCGCACGTTGGAAGCGCTTCTGTGAGGTAGGCAGGAGGGAGGAGCGCCGTTCGTGTTCTGCCGATGTACCTCTGGGGAGCGCGAGAGCTGTCGCCTGCGCCGAACTCACGGAATGCAACCCGGCCTGAGTCCGTCCTTGTTCTGTCTTCTTTCCTCCACAGGGAAGACACCGCCCCGAAGGCCGGCCTGCCTGACGCCTTTTCCCTGAACACCGAACTCCCGATGGTCCCCGGCGAGGAAGGGCTAGTCTATGGCCCTCTTCGCAGCTCGGCTTGTTCTCCACCCAGCCCGCTCCAACGGCTTCCAGCCTTCGAGAGTGTCAAAACCGTGGCGAGTCCCTCCTGAGCAACCCGTTCCTCACACGGTTCAAGCGTTCCTGTGAGGTAGACCGGAGGGAGGGCCACCGTGCGGGTTCTCGCGAAATACGTACGTTGCGGGCGCCTGAGGGCTGTCCCCTGCACTTACCTCCCAGACTCCAAACAGCCCACGTCCCGTCCCTGTGCTATCTCGCTCCTCGATGGGGAAGACGCTGCCACGCATGGGTGTCTGCCTGAAGCTGTGTCCGTGAACACGGAACGGCGGGCGGTCAACGGCTTGGACTCGCGGGAATGGGACAGGTACGCGACTCGGCCCGTTTCCCACCCGGTCAGTTCCAGCTGCTTCCTTCCTTCGAGACTCTCCAAACTCTGGCGAGACCGTCCTTACGCACGCTTTCCTCGCACGTTGGAAGCGCTTCTGTGAGGTAGGCAGGAGGGAGGAGCGCCGTTCGTGTTCTGCCGATGTACCTCTGGGGAGCGCGAGAGCTGTCGCCTGCGCCGAACTCACGGAATGCAACCCGGCCTGAGTCCGTCCTTGTTCTGTCTTCTTTCCTCCACAGGGAAGACACCGCCCCGAAGGCCGGCCTGCCTGACGCCTTTTCCCTGAACACCGAACTCCCGATGGTCCCCGGCGAGGAAGGGCTAGTCTATGGCCCTCTTCGCAGCTCGGCTTGTTCTCCACCCAGCCCGCTCCAACGGCTTCCAGCCTTCGAGAGTGTCAAAACCGTGGCGAGTCCCTCCTGAGCAACCCGTTCCTCACACGGTTCAAGCGTTCCTGTGAGGTAGACCGGAGGGAGGGCCACCGTGCGGGTTCTCGCGAAATACGTACGTTGCGGGCGCCTGAGGGCTGTCCCCTGCACTTACCTCCCAGACTCCAAACAGCCCCCGTCCCGTCCCTGTGCTATCTCGCTCCTCGACGGGGAAGACGCTGCCACGCATGGGTGTCTGCCTGAAGCTGTGTCCGTGAACACGGAACGGCGGGCGGTCAACGGCTTGGACTCGCGGGAATGGGACAGGTACGCGACTCGGCCCGTTTCCCACCCGGTCAGTTCCAGCTGCTTCCTTCCTTCGAGACTCTCCAAACTCTGGCGAGACCGTCCTTACGCACGCTTTCCTCGCACGTTGGAAGCGCTTCTGTGAGGTAGGCAGGAGGGAGGAGCGCCGTTCGTGTTCTGCCGATGTACCTCTGGGGAGCGCGAGAGCTGTCGCCTGCGCCGAACTCACGGAATGCAACCCGGCCTGAGTCCGTCCTTGTTCTGTCTTCTTTCCTCCACAGGGAAGACACCGCCCCGAAGGCCGGCCTGCCTGACGCCTTTTCCCTGAACACCGAACTCCCGATGGTCCCCGGCGAGGAAGGGCTAGTCTATGGCCCTCTTCGCAGCTCGGCTTGTTCTCCACCCAGCCCGCTCCAACGGCTTCCAGCCTTCGAGAGTGTCAAAACCGTGGCGAGTCCCTCCTGAGCAACCCGTTCCTCACACGGTTCAAGCGTTCCTGTGAGGTAGACCGGAGGGAGGGCCACCGTGCGGGTTCTCGCGAAATACGTACGTTGCGGGCGCCTGAGGGCTGTCCCCTGCACTTACCTCCCAGACTCCAAACAGCCCCCGTCCCGTCCCTGTGCTATCTCGCTCCTCGACGGGGAAGACGCTGCCACGCATGGGTGTCTGCCTGAAGCTGTGTCCGTGAACACGGAACGGCGGGCGGTCAACGGCTTGGACTCGCGGGAATGGGACAGGTACGCGACTCGGCCCGTTTCCCACCCGGTCAGTTCCAGCTGCTTCCTTCCTTCGAGACTCTCCAAACTCTGGCGAGACCGTCCTTACGCACGCTTTCCTCGCACGTTGGAAGCGCTTCTGTGAGGTAGGCAGGAGGGAGGAGCGCCGTTCGTGTTCTGCCGATGTACCTCTGGGGAGCGCGAGAGCTGTCGCCTGCGCCGAACTCACGGAATGCAACCCGGCCTGAGTCCGTCCTTGTTCTGTCTTCTTTCCTCCACAGGGAAGACACCGCCCCGAAGGCCGGCCTGCCTGACGCCTTTTCCCTGAACACCGAACTCCCGATGGTCCCCGGCGAGGAAGGGCTAGTCTATGGCCCTCTTCGCAGCTCGGCTTGTTCTCCACCCAGCCCGCTCCAACGGCTTCCAGCCTTCGAGAGTGTCAAAACCGTGGCGAGTCCCTCCTGAGCAACCCGTTCCTCACACGGTTCAAGCGTTCCTGTGAGGTAGACCGGAGGGAGGGCCACCGTGCGGGTTCTCGCGAAATACGTACGTTGCGGGCGCCTGAGGGCTGTCCCCTGCACTTACCTCCCAGACTCCAAACAGCCCACGTCCCGTCCCTGTGCTATCTCGCTCCTCGACGGGGAAGACGCTGCCACGCATGGGTGTCTGCCTGAAGCTGTGTCCGTGAACACGGAACGGCGGGCGGTCAACGGCTTGGACTCGCGGGAATGGGACAGGTACGCGACTCGGCCCGTTTCCCACCCGGTCAGTTCCAGCTGCTTCCTTCCTTCGAGACTCTCCAAACTCTGGCGAGACCGTCCTTACGCACGCTTTCCTCGCACGTTGGAAGCGCTTCTGTGAGGTAGGCAGGAGGGAGGAGCGCCGTTCGTGTTCTGCCGATGTACCTCTGGGGAGCGCGAGAGCTGTCGCCTGCGCCGAACTCACGGAATGCAACCCGGCCTGAGTCCGTCCTTGTTCTGTCTTCTTTCCTCCACAGGGAAGACACCGCCCCGAAGGCCGGCCTGCCTGACGCCTTTTCCCTGAACACCGAACTCCCGATGGTCCCCGGCGAGGAAGGGCTAGTCTATGGCCCTCTTCGCAGCTCGGCTTGTTCTCCACCCAGCCCGCTCCAACGGCTTCCAGCCTTCGAGAGTGTCAAAACCGTGGCGAGTCCCTCCTGAGCAACCCGTTCCTCACACGGTTCAAGCGTTCCTGTGAGGTAGACCGGAGGGAGGGCCACCGTGCGGGTTCTCGCGAAATACGTACGTTGCGGGCGCCTGAGGGCTGTCCCCTGCACTTACCTCCCAGACTCCAAACAGCCCACGTCCCGTCCCTGTGCTATCTCGCTCCTCGACGGGGAAGACGCTGCCACGCATGGGTGTCTGCCTGAAGCTGTGTCCGTGAACACGGAACGGCGGGCGGTCAACGGCTTGGACTCGCGGGAATGGGACAGGTACGCGACTCGGCCCGTTTCCCACCCGGTCAGTTCCAGCTGCTTCCTTCCTTCGAGACTCTCCAAACTCTGGCGAGACCGTCCTTACGCACGCTTTCCTCGCACGTTGGAAGCGCTTCTGTGAGGTAGGCAGGAGGGAGGAGCGCCGTTCGTGTTCTGCCGATGTACCTCTGGGGAGCGCGAGAGCTGTCGCCTGCGCCGAACTCACGGAATGCAACCCGGCCTGAGTCCGTCCTTGTTCTGTCTTCTTTCCTCCACAGGGAAGACACCGCCCCGAAGGCCGGCCTGCCTGACGCCTTTTCCCTGAACACCGAACTCCCGATGGTCCCCGGCGAGGAAGGGCTAGTCTATGGCCCTCTTCGCAGCTCGGCTTGTTCTCCACCCAGCCCGCTCCAACGGCTTCCAGCCTTCGAGAGTGTCAAAACCGTGGCGAGTCCCTCCTGAGCAACCCGTTCCTCACACGGTTCAAGCGTTCCTGTGAGGTAGACCGGAGGGAGGGCCACCGTGCGGGTTCTCCCGAAATACGTACGTTGCGGGCGCCTGAGGGCTGTCCCCTGCACTTACCTCCCAGACTCCAAACAGCCCACGTCCCGTCCCTGTGCTATCTCGCTCCTCGACGGGGAAGACGCTGCCACGCATGGGTGTCTGCCTGAAGCTGTGTCCGTGAACACGGAACGGCGGGCGGTCAACGGCTTGGACTCGCGGGAATGGGACAGGTACGCGACTCGGCCCGTTTCCCACCCGGTCAGTTCCAGCTGCTTCCTTCCTTCGAGACTCTCCAAACTCTGGCGAGACCGTCCTTACGCACGCTTTCCTCGCACGTTGGAAGCGCTTCTGTGAGGTAGGCAGGAGGGAGGAGCGCCGTTCGTGTTCTGCCGATGTACCTCTGGGGAGCGCGAGAGCTGTCGCCTGCGCCGAACTCACGGAATGCAACCCGGCCTGAGTCCGTCCTTGTTCTGTCTTCTTTCCTCCACAGGGAAGACACCGCCCCGAAGGCCGGCCTGCCTGACGCCTTTTCCCTGAACACCGAACTCCCGATGGTCCCCGGCGAGGAAGGGCTAGTCTATGGCCCTCTTCGCAGCTCGGCTTGTTCTCCACCCAGCCCGCTCCAACGGCTTCCAGCCTTCGAGAGTGTCAAAACCGTGGCGAGTCCCTCCTGAGCAACCCGTTCCTCACACGGTTCAAGCGTTCCTGTGAGGTAGACCGGAGGGAGGGCCACCGTGCGGGTTCTCGCGAAATACGTACGTTGCGGGCGCCTGAGGGCTGTCCCCTGCACTTACCTCCCAGACTCCAAACAGCCCACGTCCCGTCCCTGTGCTATCTCGCTCCTCGACGGGGAAGACGCTGCCACGCATGGGTGTCTGCCTGAAGCTGTGTCCGTGAACACGGAACGGCGGGCGGTCAACGGCTTGGACTCGCGGGAATGGGACAGGTACGCGACTCGGCCCGTTTCCCACCCGGTCAGTTCCAGCTGCTTCCTTCCTTCGAGACTCTCCAAACTCTGGCGAGACCGTCCTTACGCACGCTTTCCTCGCACGTTGGAAGCGCTTCTGTGAGGTAGGCAGGAGGGAGGAGCGCCGTTCGTGTTCTGCCGATGTACCTCTGGGGAGCGCGAGAGCTGTCGCCTGCGCCGAACTCACGGAATGCAACCCGGCCTGAGTCCGTCCTTGTTCTGTCTTCTTTCCTCCACAGGGAAGACACCGCCCCGAAGGCCGGCCTGCCTGACGCCTTTTCCCTGAACACCGAACTCCCGATGGTCCCCGGCGAGGAAGGGCTAGTCTATGGCCCTCTTCGCAGCTCGGCTTGTTCTCCACCCAGCCCGCTCCAACGGCTTCCAGCCTTCGAGAGTGTCAAAACCGTGGCGAGTCCCTCCTGAGCAACCCGTTCCTCACACGGTTCAAGCGTTCCTGTGAGGTAGACCGGAGGGAGGGCCACCGTGCGGGTTCTCGCGAAATACGTACGTTGCGGGCGCCTGAGGGCTGTCCCCTGCACTTACCTCCCAGACTCCAAACAGCCCACGTCCCGTCCCTGTGCTATCTCGCTCCTCGACGGGGAAGACGCTGCCACGCATGGGTGTCTGCCTGAAGCTGTGTCCGTGAACACGGAACGGCGGGCGGTCAACGGCTTGGACTCGCGGGAATGGGACAGGTACGCGACTCGGCCCGTTTCCCACCCGGTCAGTTCCAGCTGCTTCCTTCCTTCGAGACTCTCCAAACTCTGGCGAGACCGTCCTTACGCACGCTTTCCTCGCACGTTGGAAGCGCTTCTGTGAGGTAGGCAGGAGGGAGGAGCGCCGTTCGTGTTCTGCCGATGTACCTCTGGGGAGCGCGAGAGCTGTCGCCTGCGCCGAACTCACGGAATGCAACCCGGCCTGAGTCCGTCCTTGTTCTGTCTTCTTTCCTCCACAGGGAAGACACCGCCCCGAAGGCCGGCCTGCCTGACGCCTTTTCCCTGAACACCGAACTCCCGATGGTCCCCGGCGAGGAAGGGCTAGTCTATGGCCCTCTTCGCAGCTCGGCTTGTTCTCCACCCAGCCCGCTCCAACGGCTTCCAGCCTTCGAGAGTGTCAAAACCGTGGCGAGTCCCTCCTGAGCAACCCGTTCCTCACACGGTTCAAGCGTTCCTGTGAGGTAGACCGGAGGGAGGGCCACCGTGCGGGTTCTCGCGAAATACGTACGTTGCGGGCGCCTGAGGGCTGTCCCCTGCACTTACCTCCCAGACTCCAAACAGCCCACGTCCCGTCCCTGTGCTATCTCGCTCCTCGACGGGGAAGACGCTGCCACGCATGGGTGTCTGCCTGAAGCTGTGTCCGTGAACACGGAACGGCGGGCGGTCAACGGCTTGGACTCGCGGGAATGGGACAGGTACGCGACTCGGCCCGTTTCCCACCCGGTCAGTTCCAGCTGCTTCCTTCCTTCGAGACTCTCCAAACTCTGGCGAGACCGTCCTTACGCACGCTTTCCTCGCACGTTGGAAGCGCTTCTGTGAGGTAGGCAGGAGGGAGGAGCGCCGTTCGTGTTCTGCCGATGTACCTCTGGGGAGCGCGAGAGCTGTCGCCTGCGCCGAACTCACGGAATGCAACCCGGCCTGAGTCCGTCCTTGTTCTGTCTTCTTTCCTCCACAGGGAAGACACCGCCCCGAAGGCCGGCCTGCCTGACGCCTTTTCCCTGAACACCGAACTCCCGATGGTCCCCGGCGAGGAAGGGCTAGTCTATGGCCCTCTTCGCAGCTCGGCTTGTTCTCCACCCAGCCCGCTCCAACGGCTTCCAGCCTTCGAGAGTGTCAAAACCGTGGCGAGTCCCTCCTGAGCAACCCGTTCCTCACACGGTTCAAGCGTTCCTGTGAGGTAGACCGGAGGGAGGGCCACCGTGCGGGTTCTCGCGAAATACGTACGTTGCGGGCGCCTGAGGGCTGTCCCCTGCACTTACCTCCCAGACTCCAAACAGCCCACGTCCCGTCCCTGTGCTATCTCGCTCCTCGACGGGGAAGACGCTGCCACGCATGGGTGTCTGCCTGAAGCTGTGTCCGTGAACACGGAACGGCGGGCGGTCAACGGCTTGGACTCGCGGGAATGGGACAGGTACGCGACTCGGCCCGTTTCCCACCCGGTCAGTTCCAGCTGCTTCCTTCCTTCGAGACTCTCCAAACTCTGGCGAGACCGTCCTTACGCACGCTTTCCTCGCACGTTGGAAGCGCTTCTGTGAGGTAGGCAGGAGGGAGGAGCGCCGTTCGTGTTCTGCCGATGTACCTCTGGGGAGCGCGAGAGCTGTCGCCTGCGCCGAACTCACGGAATGCAACCCGGCCTGAGTCCGTCCTTGTTCTGTCTTCTTTCCTCCACAGGGAAGACACCGCCCCGAAGGCCGGCCTGCCTGACGCCTTTTCCCTGAACACCGAACTCCCGATGGTCCCCGGCGAGGAAGGGCTAGTCTATGGCCCTCTTCGCAGCTCGGCTTGTTCTCCACCCAGCCCGCTCCAACGGCTTCCAGCCTTCGAGAGTGTCAAAACCGTGGCGAGTCCCTCCTGAGCAACCCGTTCCTCACACGGTTCAAGCGTTCCTGTGAGGTAGACCGGAGGGAGGGCCACCGTGCGGGTTCTCCCGAAATACGTACGTTGCGGGCGCCTGAGGGCTGTCCCCTGCACTTACCTCCCAGACTCCAAACAGCCCACGTCCCGTCCCTGTGCTATCTCGCTCCTCGACGGGGAAGACGCTGCCACGCATGGGTGTCTGCCTGAAGCTGTGTCCGTGAACACGGAACGGCGGGCGGTCAACGGCTTGGACTCGCGGGAATGGGACAGGTACGCGACTCGGCCCGTTTCCCACCCGGTCAGTTCCAGCTGCTTCCTTCCTTCGAGACTCTCCAAACTCTGGCGAGACCGTCCTTACGCACGCTTTCCTCGCACGTTGGAAGCGCTTCTGTGAGGTAGGCAGGAGGGAGGAGCGCCGTTCGTGTTCTGCCGATGTACCTCTGGGGAGCGCGAGAGCTGTCGCCTGCGCCGAACTCACGGAATGCAACCCGGCCTGAGTCCGTCCTTGTTCTGTCTTCTTTCCTCCACAGGGAAGACACCGCCCCGAAGGCCGGCCTGCCTGACGCCTTTTCCCTGAACACCGAACTCCCGATGGTCCCCGGCGAGGAAGGGCTAGTCTATGGCCCTCTTCGCAGCTCGGCTTGTTCTCCACCCAGCCCGCTCCAACGGCTTCCAGCCTTCGAGAGTGTCAAAACCGTGGCGAGTCCCTCCTGAGCAACCCGTTCCTCACACGGTTCAAGCGTTCCTGTGAGGTAGACCGGAGGGAGGGCCACCGTGCGGGTTCTCGCGAAATACGTACGTTGCGGGCGCCTGAGGGCTGTCCCCTGCACTTACCTCCCAGACTCCAAACAGCCCACGTCCCGTCCCTGTGCTATCTCGCTCCTCGACGGGGAAGACGCTGCCACGCATGGGTGTCTGCCTGAAGCTGTGTCCGTGAACACGGAACGGCGGGCGGTCAACGGCTTGGACTCGCGGGAATGGGACAGGTACGCGACTCGGCCCGTTTCCCACCCGGTCAGTTCCAGCTGCTTCCTTCCTTCGAGACTCTCCAAACTCTGGCGAGACCGTCCTTACGCACGCTTTCCTCGCACGTTGGAAGCGCTTCTGTGAGGTAGGCAGGAGGGAGGAGCGCCGTTCGTGTTCTGCCGATGTACCTCTGGGGAGCGCGAGAGCTGTCGCCTGCGCCGAACTCACGGAATGCAACCCGGCCTGAGTCCGTCCTTGTTCTGTCTTCTTTCCTCCACAGGGAAGACACCGCCCCGAAGGCCGGCCTGCCTGACGCCTTTTCCCTGAACACCGAACTCCCGATGGTCCCCGGCGAGGAAGGGCTAGTCTATGGCCCTCTTCGCAGCTCGGCTTGTTCTCCACCCAGCCCGCTCCAACGGCTTCCAGCCTTCGAGAGTGTCAAAACCGTGGCGAGTCCCTCCTGAGCAACCCGTTCCTCACACGGTTCAAGCGTTCCTGTGAGGTAGACCGGAGGGAGGGCCACCGTGCGGGTTCTCGCGAAATACGTACGTTGCGGGCGCCTGAGGGCTGTCCCCTGCACTTACCTCCCAGACTCCAAACAGCCCACGTCCCGTCCCTGTGCTATCTCGCTCCTCGACGGGGAAGACGCTGCCACGCATGGGTGTCTGCCTGAAGCTGTGTCCGTGAACACGGAACGGCGGGCGGTCAACGGCTTGGACTCGCGGGAATGGGACAGGTACGCGACTCGGCCCGTTTCCCACCCGGTCAGTTCCAGCTGCTTCCTTCCTTCGAGACTCTCCAAACTCTGGCGAGACCGTCCTTACGCACGCTTTCCTCGCACGTTGGAAGCGCTTCTGTGAGGTAGGCAGGAGGGAGGAGCGCCGTTCGTGTTCTGCCGATGTACCTCTGGGGAGCGCGAGAGCTGTCGCCTGCGCCGAACTCACGGAATGCAACCCGGCCTGAGTCCGTCCTTGTTCTGTCTTCTTTCCTCCACAGGGAAGACACCGCCCCGAAGGCCGGCCTGCCTGACGCCTTTTCCCTGAACACCGAACTCCCGATGGTCCCCGGCGAGGAAGGGCTAGTCTATGGCCCTCTTCGCAGCTCGGCTTGTTCTCCACCCAGCCCGCTCCAACGGCTTCCAGCCTTCGAGAGTGTCAAAACCGTGGCGAGTCCCTCCTGAGCAACCCGTTCCTCACACGGTTCAAGCGTTCCTGTGAGGTAGACCGGAGGGAGGGCCACCGTGCGGGTTCTCGCGAAATACGTACGTTGCGGGCGCCTGAGGGCTGTCCCCTGCACTTACCTCCCAGACTCCAAACAGCCCACGTCCCGTCCCTGTGCTATCTCGCTCCTCGACGGGGAAGACGCTGCCACGCATGGGTGTCTGCCTGAAGCTGTGTCCGTGAACACGGAACGGCGGGCGGTCAACGGCTTGGACTCGCGGGAATGGGACAGGTACGCGACTCGGCCCGTTTCCCACCCGGTCAGTTCCAGCTGCTTCCTTCCTTCGAGACTCTCCAAACTCTGGCGAGACCGTCCTTACGCACGCTTTCCTCGCACGTTGGAAGCGCTTCTGTGAGGTAGGCAGGAGGGAGGAGCGCCGTTCGTGTTCTGCCGATGTACCTCTGGGGAGCGCGAGAGCTGTCGCCTGCGCCGAACTCACGGAATGCAACCCGGCCTGAGTCCGTCCTTGTTCTGTCTTCTTTCCTCCACAGGGAAGACACCGCCCCGAAGGCCGGCCTGCCTGACGCCTTTTCCCTGAACACCGAACTCCCGATGGTCCCCGGCGAGGAAGGGCTAGTCTATGGCCCTCTTCGCAGCTCGGCTTGTTCTCCACCCAGCCCGCTCCAACGGCTTCCAGCCTTCGAGAGTGTCAAAACCGTGGCGAGTCCCTCCTGAGCAACCCGTTCCTCACACGGTTCAAGCGTTCCTGTGAGGTAGACCGGAGGGAGGGCCACCGTGCGGGTTCTCCCGAAATACGTACGTTGCGGGCGCCTGAGGGCTGTCCCCTGCACTTACCTCCCAGACTCCAAACAGCCCACGTCCCGTCCCTGTGCTATCTCGCTCCTCGACGGGGAAGACGCTGCCACGCATGGGTGTCTGCCTGAAGCTGTGTCCGTGAACACGGAACGGCGGGCGGTCAACGGCTTGGACTCGCGGGAATGGGACAGGTACGCGACTCGGCCCGTTTCCCACCCGGTCAGTTCCAGCTGCTTCCTTCCTTCGAGACTCTCCAAACTTCTGGCGAGACCGTCCTTACGCACGCTTTCCTCGCACGTTGGAAGCGCTTCTGTGAGGTAGGCAGGAGGGAGGAGCGCCGTTCGTGTTCTGCCGATGTACCTCTGGGGAGCGCGAGAGCTGTCGCCTGCGCCGAACTCACGGAATGCAACCCGGCCTGAGTCCGTCCTTGTTCTGTCTTCTTTCCTCCACAGGGAAGACACCGCCCCGAAGGCCGGCCTGCCTGACGCCTTTTCCCTGAACACCGAACTCCCGATGGTCCCCGGCGAGGAAGGGCTAGTCTATGGCCCTCTTCGCAGCTCGGCTTGTTCTCCACCCAGCCCGCTCCAACGGCTTCCAGCCTTCGAGAGTGTCAAAACCGTGGCGAGTCCCTCCTGAGCAACCCGTTCCTCACACGGTTCAAGCGTTCCTGTGAGGTAGACCGGAGGGAGGGCCACCGTGCGGGTTCTCGCGAAATACGTACGTTGCGGGCGCCTGAGGGCTGTCCCCTGCACTTACCTCCCAGACTCCAAACAGCCCACGTCCCGTCCCTGTGCTATCTCGCTCCTCGACGGGGAAGACGCTGCCACGCATGGGTGTCTGCCTGAAGCTGTGTCCGTGAACACGGAACGGCGGGCGGTCAACGGCTTGGACTCGCGGGAATGGGACAGGTACGCGACTCGGCCCGTTTCCCACCCGGTCAGTTCCAGCTGCTTCCTTCCTTCGAGACTCTCCAAACTCTGGCGAGACCGTCCTTACGCACGCTTTCCTCGCACGTTGGAAGCGCTTCTGTGAGGTAGGCAGGAGGGAGGAGCGCCGTTCGTGTTCTGCCGATGTACCTCTGGGGAGCGCGAGAGCTGTCGCCTGCGCCGAACTCACGGAATGCAACCCGGCCTGAGTCCGTCCTTGTTCTGTCTTCTTTCCTCCACAGGGAAGACACCGCCCCGAAGGCCGGCCTGCCTGACGCCTTTTCCCTGAACACCGAACTCCCGATGGTCCCCGGCGAGGAAGGGCTAGTCTATGGCCCTCTTCGCAGCTCGGCTTGTTCTCCACCCAGCCCGCTCCAACGGCTTCCAGCCTTCGAGAGTGTCAAAACCGTGGCGAGTCCCTCCTGAGCAACCCGTTCCTCACACGGTTCAAGCGTTCCTGTGAGGTAGACCGGAGGGAGGGCCACCGTGCGGGTTCTCCCGAAATACGTACGTTGCGGGCGCCTGAGGGCTGTCCCCTGCACTTACCTCCCAGACTCCAAACAGCCCACGTCCCGTCCCTGTGCTATCTCGCTCCTCGACGGGGAAGACGCTGCCACGCATGGGTGTCTGCCTGAAGCTGTGTCCGTGAACACGGAACGGCGGGCGGTCAACGGCTTGGACTCGCGGGAATGGGACAGGTACGCGACTCGGCCCGTTTCCCACCCGGTCAGTTCCAGCTGCTTCCTTCCTTCGAGACTCTCCAAACTCTGGCGAGACCGTCCTTACGCACGCTTTCCTCGCACGTTGGAAGCGCTTCTGTGAGGTAGGCAGGAGGGAGGAGCGCCGTTCGTGTTCTGCCGATGTACCTCTGGGGAGCGCGAGAGCTGTCGCCTGCGCCGAACTCACGGAATGCAACCCGGCCTGAGTCCGTCCTTGTTCTGTCTTCTTTCCTCCACAGGGAAGACACCGCCCCGAAGGCCGGCCTGCCTGACGCCTTTTCCCTGAACACCGAACTCCCGATGGTCCCCGGCGAGGAAGGGCTAGTCTATGGCCCTCTTCGCAGCTCGGCTTGTTCTCCACCCAGCCCGCTCCAACGGCTTCCAGCCTTCGAGAGTGTCAAAACCGTGGCGAGTCCCTCCTGAGCAACCCGTTCCTCACACGGTTCAAGCGTTCCTGTGAGGTAGACCGGAGGAGGGCCACCGTGCGGGTTCTCCCGAAATACGTACGTTGCGGGCGCCTGAGGGCTGTCCCCTGCACTTACCTCCCAGACTCCAAACAGCCCACGTCCCGTCCCTGTGCTATCTCGCTCCTCGACGGGGAAGACGCTGCCACGCATGGGTGTCTGCCTGAAGCTGTGTCCGTGAACACGGAACGGCGGGCGGTCAACGGCTTGGACTCGCGGGAATGGGACAGGTACGCGACTCGGCCCGTTTCCCACCCGGTCAGTTCCAGCTGCTTCCTTCCTTCGAGACTCTCCAAACTCTGGCGAGACCGTCCTTACGCACGCTTTCCTCGCACGTTGGAAGCGCTTCTGTGAGGTAGGCAGGAGGGAGGAGCGCCGTTCGTGTTCTGCCGATGTACCTCTGGGGAGCGCGAGAGCTGTCGCCTGCGCCGAACTCACGGAATGCAACCCGGCCTGAGTCCGTCCTTGTTCTGTCTTCTTTCCTCCACAGGGAAGACACCGCCCCGAAGGCCGGCCTGCCTGACGCCTTTTCCCTGAACACCGAACTCCCGATGGTCCCCGGCGAGGAAGGGCTAGTCTATGGCCCTCTTCGCAGCTCGGCTTGTTCTCCACCCAGCCCGCTCCAACGGCTTCCAGCCTTCGAGAGTGTCAAAACCGTGGCGAGTCCCTCCTGAGCAACCCGTTCCTCACACGGTTCAAGCGTTCCTGTGAGGTAGACCGGAGGGAGGGCCACCGTGCGGGTTCTCGCGAAATACGTACGTTGCGGGCGCCTGAGGGCTGTCCCCTGCACTTACCTCCCAGACTCCAAACAGCCCACGTCCCGTCCCTGTGCTATCTCGCTCCTCGACGGGGAAGACGCTGCCACGCATGGGTGTCTGCCTGAAGCTGTGTCCGTGAACACGGAACGGCGGGCGGTCAACGGCTTGGACTCGCGGGAATGGGACAGGTACGCGACTCGGCCCGTTTCCCACCCGGTCAGTTCCAGCTGCTTCCTTCCTTCGAGACTCTCCAAACTCTGGCGAGACCGTCCTTACGCACGCTTTCCTCGCACGTTGGAAGCGCTTCTGTGAGGTAGGCAGGAGGGAGGAGCGCCGTTCGTGTTCTGCCGATGTACCTCTGGGGAGCGCGAGAGCTGTCGCCTGCGCCGAACTCACGGAATGCAACCCGGCCTGAGTCCGTCCTTGTTCTGTCTTCTTTCCTCCACAGGGAAGACACCGCCCCGAAGGCCGGCCTGCCTGACGCCTTTTCCCTGAACACCGAACTCCCGATGGTCCCCGGCGAGGAAGGGCTAGTCTATGGCCCTCTTCGCAGCTCGGCTTGTTCTCCACCCAGCCCGCTCCAACGGCTTCCAGCCTTCGAGAGTGTCAAAACCGTGGCGAGTCCCTCCTGAGCAACCCGTTCCTCACACGGTTCAAGCGTTCCTGTGAGGTAGACCGGAGGGAGGGCCACCGTGCGGGTTCTCGCGAAATACGTACGTTGCGGGCGCCTGAGGGCTGTCCCCTGCACTTACCTCCCAGACTCCAAACAGCCCACGTCCCGTCCCTGTGCTATCTCGCTCCTCGACGGGGAAGACGCTGCCACGCATGGGTGTCTGCCTGAAGCTGTGTCCGTGAACACGGAACGGCGGGCGGTCAACGGCTTGGACTCGCGGGAATGGGACAGGTACGCGACTCGGCCCGTTTCCCACCCGGTCAGTTCCAGCTGCTTCCTTCCTTCGAGACTCTCCAAACTCTGGCGAGACCGTCCTTACGCACGCTTTCCTCGCACGTTGGAAGCGCTTCTGTGAGGTAGGCAGGAGGGAGGAGCGCCGTTCGTGTTCTGCCGATGTACCTCTGGGGAGCGCGAGAGCTGTCGCCTGCGCCGAACTCACGGAATGCAACCCGGCCTGAGTCCGTCCTTGTTCTGTCTTCTTTCCTCCACAGGGAAGACACCGCCCCGAAGGCCGGCCTGCCTGACGCCTTTTCCCTGAACACCGAACTCCCGATGGTCCCCGGCGAGGAAGGGCTAGTCTATGGCCCTCTTCGCAGCTCGGCTTGTTCTCCACCCAGCCCGCTCCAACGGCTTCCAGCCTTCGAGAGTGTCAAA
Source organism: Martes martes (assembly GCF_963455335.1). Lineage (NCBI taxonomy): Eukaryota > Metazoa > Chordata > Mammalia > Carnivora > Mustelidae > Martes > Martes martes. The sequence continues at coordinate 925 of NW_027666405.1, read as the reverse complement.
ACCGTGGCGAGTCCCTCCTGAGCAACCCGTTCCTCACACGGTTCAAGCGTTCCTGTGAGGTAGACCGGAGGGAGGGCCACCGTGCGGGTTCTCGCGAAATACGTACGTTGCGGGCGCCTGAGGGCTGTCCCCTGCACTTACCTCCCAGACTCCAAACAGCCCACGTCCCGTCCCTGTGCTATCTCGCTCCTCGACGGGGAAGACGCTGCCACGCATGGGTGTCTGCCTGAAGCTGTGTCCGTGAACACGGAACGGCGGGCGGTCAACGGCTTGGACTCGCGGGAATGGGACAGGTACGCGACTCGGCCCGTTTCCCACCCGGTCAGTTCCAGCTGCTTCCTTCCTTCGAGACTCTCCAAACTCTGGCGAGACCGTCCTTACGCACGCTTTCCTCGCACGTTGGAAGCGCTTCTGTGAGGTAGGCAGGAGGGAGGAGCGCCGTTCGTGTTCTGCCGATGTACCTCTGGGGAGCGCGAGAGCTGTCGCCTGCGCCGAACTCACGGAATGCAACCCGGCCTGAGTCCGTCCTTGTTCTGTCTTCTTTCCTCCACAGGGAAGACACCGCCCCGAAGGCCGGCCTGCCTGACGCCTTTTCCCTGAACACCGAACTCCCGATGGTCCCCGGCGAGGAAGGGCTAGTCTATGGCCCTCTTCGCAGCTCGGCTTGTTCTCCACCCAGCCCGCTCCAACGGCTTCCAGCCTTCGAGAGTGTCAAAACCGTGGCGAGTCCCTCCTGAGCAACCCGTTCCTCACACGGTTCAAGCGTTCCTGTGAGGTAGACCGGAGGGAGGGCCACCGTGCGGGTTCTCGCGAAATACGTACGTTGCGGGCGCCTGAGGGCTGTCCCCTGCACTTACCTCCCAGACTCCAAACAGCCCACGTCCCGTCCCTGTGCTATCTCGCTCCTCGACGGGGAAGACGCTGC
>NW_027666406.1:0-46509 GCF_963455335.1 Martes martes | reverse complement strand
GATATGGTAGATTAAGTAGGATCACTTTTAAGGGTGAGAAGAAGTCTAAAATCAGAAGTCTGCCTGGTTTTAGGTATTAAAAATAGAGAAAGGATTTTTTTTTAAAAGATTTTATTTATTTATTTGACAGGCAGAGATCACAAGTAGGCAGAAAGGCAGTCAGAGAGAGACAGAGTGGGAAGCAGGCTCCCCGCCGGCAGAGAGCCCTATGCGGGGCTTGATCCCAGGACCCAGAGATTGTGACCTGAGCCAAAGGCAGAGGCTTAACCCACTGAGCCACCGAGGCACCCTTTTTTTTTGTTTGTTTTTTTGAGCTAAGATTTGATCAAGAAAAACAAAAAATGAGGACCAAACCTATTTGAACTTTTATAAATATTACATAGAATCCTGGAACACTGCACTGAGTAGGACCAGTCTCTATCCTCTAGAAATAAATAATATGAAGCCCAGAGAGGTTAATAACTTCTTAACTATCCTAAGTCAGTTAGAGGTAGAGCTATGACAACCCAATGATTCCTTTATTAGGACTCTACCTCTCTTTTCCCTAAACTCAGCCAGGTTATTTATTACTTTGTTTGTGTGTGTATTCCCACCCCCATATATGTTACTTAGACAGATTTTTAATGTAAATGGAAGTTTTCTGTATGCAGAAATATTAGCCCTTGATTTGTATATCAGTATATGCTCAGGTTTGAAAACATGCGTCACATTTTTTTGAGTATCCAGTATGTTATGGGCACAGTGTTAAGGGATACAAGGATGAAGACAGCATAGACTCCTCCTTAGACCTTTACAGTCTCATACAGCTTTTCAAAGGGGAGGGCATATTTCATAAAGAGTGGCAATATAATCTTAAAATTTTATTCTGCACTTCCCAGCACTTTTTAAAATGTTGTTGTTCCCTTGCATAGCAAGGTTGATTCTAACCAAAATGATACAGGCACATTGTCTTCAGTGTCTTAAGTGTTCTTCTCTTTTCCTCTCTTTTACCTACTTCACCTGTTTTTAGGATCCCTTTTCCTCCACTTTCTCCATATTGCCAGTGTTGTGTTACTATTTTGTTTCTTCCAAAAGCCAAACTTTTCAGATGTACTGTCTCATTTCCCAGGGGCTTGCAGCCCAAGAGCCCACCCCCAAGGATTAAATCTTTAGTGATAAAATTTCAGACATTTGGGATAGGATTGAAGAGACAGTTTTTGGTGAAAATCTTTGTAACGTACCTCAAATTATACCATATAAATGACTGCTTGCTTAAAGCAGTAAATCATGAGCTCAAGTCCTACTTCCATCCCTACAAACATGTGACCTTGGTAAATCACATCAGCTTTAATGCCCAGTTTCTTGTTTATGAAACAGAGATAGCAACAGGAGCCCTCTCATAGGAGTGTTATGAATATTAAGTGAGATAATGTGTGAAAAGGGTTTTAGCACAGAACCTGGGAGTGGGCCTCAAAAAACATGGGACATTGTTATCATTGACCCAAGGCATCCTGACGCCTTTAGGTGTTAATCTCTACCATAACTTCACAAAGCTAAATAGTATGCCTTTTTAAAATAGCATTGTCTTTTAATTTTTTATGCTGTATTTCAGATTCAATTAAGGTAATGTGACCAAAAATACATTCAAGTGATCAAAGATGATTCAAATTTTGCGTGGTCCTATATTGTTATGTGATCTTTACTTTCTCCTCTTTGAAAAGCTGCTTATTGAAACAAAGTATTGTAAGTCAAGTACTTCCGTCAAGTTATAAAGAATTTTTTTTCTTCTTTATAGCAAAGGAGACAAGTTTCTGACTCTGGTGTTATAAAAAACAAATCTTGGAGAGGAAATACCAAGAAGGATTGTTGGAGTTATCCCTCTACTAAGCAAAAGATGAAATCTGATGGATTAGGAGCATCTGGTCATTCATCAAGTACTAGTAGAAATACTATAAATAAAACTTTGAAACATGATGATTTAAAGGAAAAGGGTGGTACAAAAACAGCGCCTAAGGTTACAAAAGAACTTAAAACTGGGGGAAGGAATGTTTCTGGAAAGCCCAAAGCTGTAATAAAGTCCCAAACAGAAAACAGTGATAATGCTAAGTCAGCAAACAAGTCACCTAGACAAGCTGTGGAAAGATCTGCAGCAGCGTCAGCAAATGGACAGAAAAACTCATTAAATGAGAAAGGAGTGAGAAATCAGGAAGGGCACATTACAGGTGCCAGACCCAAGGTACTCACTGGAAACTTAAATGTGCAAGCCAAAGCAAAGCCTTTGAAGAAAGTGACAGGAAAAGATTCTCCATGCCTCAGTATCGCAGGGGCTTCCAGCAGATCAACCAATTCAAGTATGGAATTTCTGATTTCCACTGAATGCCTGGATGAACCAAAAGAAAATGGATCTGTAGGAGAAGAGAAGCCTTCTGGTGATAAACTGACCTTTTGTGACTCTGCAGGACAGACAGTGAAAAACAGTGTGGAAAGTATCAAAACTTCTACTGTAGGTGGGTTTTAGTACCCTCACTTTTAATAGCTCCTGACAGTTAAAGTTCCTAGGAAAAAAATGATTCTGTAGTTGGATGTTTATTTAGTTTCAAATTCCAAAAGGCATTTATTTACATGTGTTCATGCAAACTGAGAGAAAACATACTTCTTCCCACATTAACATTTATTTTTGGATATAGTGTCTGGCCAGTGAATTTATGCATGGCTTTTACATATTCAACGTTCTGTTTCATGATTGACTTTTTCTTAATTTACAGCAGTAAAATCTCGACCTGCTTCAAAAGTTACCAATGGAACTTCAAATAAAAAAGGCATTCAAGAAGAAACTAGTATAAATAACAGGTAAGTCTTCATTCATTATTTTACATGTACATTAGCTTTCTCTGCAATTTAATTATGTGCTAACTTCTAGCTAAATATTTTAAAAACATCTTTTCTTCTTTGTTAGGGAATGTATTTATTTACACAATATTTTTAAACTTTATTAAGATAGTGTATGAAAAATGATATATTACATTTGTGGCATTTGATATGTATTGCTTTGTTATACTTGACCTGCTGGTTTACAAACTTAAAGACCTATGAACATAAGGTTTTTCTCTTTTTAGAAAAAAAAGATAATTTTTAATTTCTTTAAGAAAAAAATATATTTTGTAATATGAGTCTTAAAATTTCATGTGTTGCTGAGTGCAGTACTGAATGCAAATCATTTTTCTTAGTGTGCTAAAGAAGGTCACTAACAAAGGATATAGTGATACAGTACCACAGGCAATTTTAAAGAAAAAAGGAAATGGCAGTGGATGTGCTACAGCTCAACAGAGGACAAAAAATGCCTCATCTAATCTTGCTAAAACTCAAGGTAAAGCTGATATAGTCCTGGGTATTACTTCTGTGTTTAAATTGAATAAGCAGAACTCTGATGTGGAACTTTAGCAACAAATAAGAATATAACAGGGTTTCACTCATTTTACATTTGTGTCATACTATAGAGATAAGACTTTACACTTTTACTTTTAGATAAGTATTTTTAAAAAATATTTATTTGAAAGAGCGCGAGGCCTGCACGTAGGGGGAGGGTCAGAAGAAGAGTCCCAAACAGGCTCTGGAGGGCAGAGCTGTGGAGGAAGCAGGTGGATGGATTTCAGGGTCCTGAGAACATGACCTGAGCCTAAGCCGAAACCAAGAGTGAAACCCAGGCGGCCCTAGATAAGGATTTTGGTATTTCAGGGTGTGGGTTTGGTTTTTATTGTCTTTTGTGAGAAATAATTAAGGGAGTCAATAATTTATCTGTATTTTTAGTCCTTTTATATATTATGCCTAGGTTTCTTCAGTTTCATTGATAACTATAGGAATTACATGTGCAAAACCAGCACTAATATTAGAGCCCTTTAAAAAGTAATGGTACAGTACAGTCTTGAGCACTGTGACATGTAGAGAAGAATTTTCCCTCTGTGCTGTGCCTGTTGTTTTGCCGTGTTCTAAGAGAGAAAAGCATACTGATCAGATTGCATAATGACATGCCGGTGACATAACAACTGATTTTAAAATTAATTTGCTTTATGTATTAAGCATTCACTTAACTATGAGCAGTTTGTAAAAACCTAAAAATAATTTTGAGTTAATTAATACTGAAAGTGAATTTTAAAATAAGCTAGAGAAAAATTATTCAAGTTCTAGTAATAACTAAAAATTAAACATTTACAGAGGTTTGGCAATTCTGTTGGATACTTTTCATTATCATCTCTAGAACTCAACCATTGTAAACAAATAGATTCTCAAAATTAATCCTTGCCCTCCAATTACCATTTTTAGTTTCCACTGTACATCTAAGTTGTTAATCCAGATGATCTGCAATAAAAATGGTCTTGTTATGAGAAATAAATTAGTTTTGTTCATGTTTGACAGGAAAATAACTGCAGTAATTTCAACATTTCTATTTTATATTTAGCTTGATTCTCCTTTTAGCTGTGTGGAACAGTCTTTTTTCCCCAAAAAACTTCAAAGGGAAGACCCTTCCTGCTCTTCTAATATAAGAAAATCAGATTTTTCCACCCTCGTATATTTATGCAAATCCAATTCTGTTGTAAGGATCAACACTCTCGAGGAAAAAAGATCCTATTTAAATAATTTTACTAAGATGCTGCAGTAGTCCCCTATATTTGTAATAAAAAATATTTTTTTATTTTATCATGTTCATGACACCTAATCTTTTATAGTCCATGTCACAGGTACATCATTTCTTGTTTATTTTATTTCTTCTAAAGTAATTTAAAAACAAATACTGCATTTCATTCACAAATTGGAAAGTACATTATATTTTTAAATTTTCTTTTCTTAGGATCTCAAGGAGAGTCACCAAATTCAGTAAAATCTTCATTATCTTCAAAGAAGTCTGATGAAAATGTGACAAAATTGGACCACAATACAACTGCAGATAAACAAACACCTAAGAGAAAAATTGTTAAGCAGGGACACACATCTTTGCCTAAGGTTAATGCAAAAATAGCGGCAATGCCTAAAAACTTAACGAATCAGTCTAAGAAAAGTGAAACTTTGAGTAATAAAGAGTCAAAACAGAAAACACTTCCTGGACAGGTTATGTTGAAAACTCAGCCTTCTTCTCAAAGACCTTTAAAAAGTGAAACATGTGTTGTCCAAAAAAGTATGTTTCATGATGTACATGATAATAATAACAAGGATGATATTTCTGAACAGAAGCCTCATGAACCTCTAATTAATGTCACATCAGAAATCAGTGGTAGAGAAGCATTCCAGTCATCATGCAAACCTGACCCACAAAAGCCATTAAACAATCAAGAGAAAGAGAAGTTAGTATTAGAATGCCAAAGTATTTCAAATCTGGATAAATCAATAAAACATGAACTAGAATCAAAATGGATTTGTTCAGATAAAAATGAAACAAAATTTTCCAGCAAAGAATCAGATCAGTACAACACAGCTAAAATACATTGTCTTTCTGATAGGAGTGATAATGCAGATCCAAAATTTTATAGCACCACTGTCCTAAAATCCATGATTTCAAATCACAGTGAAAACTCCTTGAACTCTAATCCTGTTTGTGATTTAGATTCAGCAAATGCAGAGCAAATCCATTCAGTATCAGATAGGGAGAAGCAAGGAGGGAAACAAGATGTAAACAAAAAATTAAGCATTAAATGTGTCAAAGATGTTCTACCATGTGTTGCTGAAAGGACAAATGGTACCTTAAATTCTGTCCAAGATAACAGAAAATCTAAAATTCATGTAGAAGAACAGAAAATTCCTAGTTACTTGTCTGATGACTCTGCTATGAGTGAAATCAAACATGCTACAGACTCAGATATTTCTTCCAACTGTGTTTTGGAACAAATATCGGGAAAAAATTCTCCTAAAGATATGGAAACAACAGAAACTCCGGAGAGCCATGAAACTCCAGAAATTCCCTTTATGAGCCACTGGAATTTGAGTACCAGTGGTCTGCATCAGAGAGAAAGCCCTGAATCTGACACTGGCAGCGCTACCACATCCTCTGATGACATAAAGCCCAGATCTGAAGACTATGATGCTGGAGGGTCTCAGGATGATGATGGGTCAAATGACAGAGGTATTTCTAAATGTGGCACTATGCTGTGCCATGATTTTCTTGGAAGAAGTAGCAGTGATACTAGTACTCCTGAAGAATTAAAAATATATGATAGTAACTTAAGAATTGAGGTGAAAATGAAGAAGCAAAGTAGTAATGATCTTTTCCAAGTTAATTCAACAAGTGATGATGAAATTCCTAGGAAACGGCCAGAAATTTGGTCTCGATCTACAGTAGTTCACCCTAGGGAAAAAGAAAATATTCGACGAGGCAGTGTCCAGTTTGCTCAAGAACTAGATCAAGTTTCTTCCTCTGCAGATGAAACAGAAGATGAAAGATCTGAAGCTGAAAATGCTGGAGAAAATTTGTGTACATCTAACTCAGTTCCTCAGCAGTTTCAGGGAATAATTAATTTGGCTTTTGAAGATGCAACAGAAAATGAAAGTCACGAGTTTTCTGCAACTAAAAAATTTAAAAGATCAGTCTTACTTTCAGTAGATGAATGTGAAGAACTAGGATCTGATGAAGGGGAAGCCCATACTCCCTTTCAGCCTTCTGTAGATTCTCTTTCACCTTCTGATGTTTTTGATGGCATTTCTCATGAACATCATGGAAGGACCTGCTATTCCACGTACACACAAGGAAGTGAAGGTAGTATTTTAGAATGTAAACAAGATAAAGGCAATAGTGTATATAAAAACGAAAGCTCTCTCTTGGGTCCCAGTAGCATTGACTCATCAAGAAAAGATAAACAGAGTGCTTCAGCCACAGGAAAAAAGTTCACAGTAGATGTCCTGTTCAAAGGAGGCAGACAGCTTCTTCCAGAAGATAAAGTAAACAGTGGAAGCAAGGTAGATAATGACTTTCTGCAACGGAGCAAGCTCTCAGATAATGATATAAAATCTCAAGAAAGACCGTGTCATTTGGAGCTTCATCAGAGAGAACCCAATTCTGACATACCAAAGAACAGCTCTACAAAATTTCTGGACTCCTGTCGGAGTCAACTTCTGCCTCAGGAAGGTCAAGTGAAAGAGAACCATTCTACAGCTACCCAAAAAGCTAATATTGCTTTATCTGCAGGTAATGTACAGAAATAGAAATGCTAAATCCGTAAGAAAATGAGTTTATAGATTTTAAAGTTGTAAGTAGCCCCAAATGTTATATTTTAGTTAGAATAATTAAGCAACAGATACAAATTTCAAATGAAAACTTAAATTTCTTAATAATATGAAAACTAGCTAGTTAATCTTTATTGTTCACTTAAAATCCTAGTGCAGAGTTAAGATCTAAGCAAAATTTTGGTTATTATTAGAGCTAATCTATTAAGAGATTTTACATGAAAGAATAAAGAGAAAAACTTAGTTTGCTATTACTTAGTTATTTATGTCTAATTTAACATAGAATTCTTAACTATTAGAAATTTTATTATACATTGGATATGATTTATGGACTGCTAGTATATATCTAAGAGGGCTGTGCAATAACTATAATAATATAACTAAAAGCACTGAACTATTTTAACTAGATTAATTATTACAATTTATATACATTTTACAGAGATTAAGACTTTGAGGATCACTATAATTCTAAAATTTTCAAGTAAAAAGATAAATTTCCTAAAAGAGATTATATTTAGAAGTAATGATAATATATGAAAAAAGCCCAGGCTTATTTCATATGTATAGATGATTTCCTGTCTAATTGTTTTGTGTGTTTGTCTTCCTTATTAAAGTAATTTGAACTAATGACCCACATTTAAAATATGCAATAGTGGCTGACTGCGTAGCTATTGTATATCAGAACTAAGAAAGACACTGTTCAGCAAAATCACAACAATAGGGAGCTCTTTAAAGTTGTATTTTTTGTTTGTCCTTGCTTGCATCCTCTTTTGCATGTGCAATATACAAATAAGGCTTTAGAGAAAATGTATTTATTCCCCTTTTGGAACTGACTTAACTTAAAAATCACCATAAAATAACCATGTCTTTTTTTCTCTTTTAAGTTCATATTAGGGTGAATTAGATACATGTGCACATTCTATGTTTATGTTTAAATAATTTTTGTTTTCTGTATCACACATTTTCAAATTAAAGTATGGAGAATTATTGTTAGTTGCCTATGTTGATTTTGCTGCTAAACATCCTTCGATTGTTTTTTTTTTTAATATAGAAAAAGAAATGCCTCAATAATCTTGTCAATTTTGTATAAGTGTTATTTTTTCCATTCTGTTTTTTTTTTTGGACTATAACTGTTACATTGTTTTAATATTGTTCTACAAAACTCTGAGGGGTACCAACATGAGCAATTTTTACATTGTGTAGTATTATGAATTATTTCAGGAGACATAGATGATTGTGACACACTGGCACAAACCTACATGTATGACCATCGGCCTTCAAAAACCCTCTCTCCAATATATGAGATGGATGTAATAGAAGCATTTGAGCAGAAAATGGAATCAGAAACACATGTTACAGACATGGATTTTGAAGATGATCAGCACTTTGCAGAACAAGATTGGACACTATTAAAGCAACTGCTCTCTGAACAGGATTCAAACTTAAATATTACGAATTCTGTTCCTGAAGACTTAAATTTAGCACAGTATCTAATCAAGCAGACACTACTTTTAGCACGAGACAGCTCAAAACCTCAGGGTAAAGCACATGTTGACACTTTGAACAGATGGAGTGAACTAACCTCTCCCCTTGATGATTCCTCAGCAAGCATCACCATGGCTAGTTTTTCCTCTGAAGATTGTTCACCCCAAGGGGAATGGACAATTCTGGAACTGGAAACTCAGCATTAAGAGTATTAACACTTTGGAAAATTTTGAACTATGCCACCACTTTATTTTTTGATGCTTATATTATATCCAAATAATTATTGCATTAGCCAGAGATAGACTGTCCTTAATATTGAGGGAGTCTTTCCAATTTGTTGAGGTAAACATAATTTGTTTATTAATATATCATATGTAGAAAAAAGTTTTTCTAAAATTTTTGAGCATGTTTTATTAATTATTAGAGGAATTAGTAGACTTACAAAGAAACCCTACAGTTTTCCTTTCCTAACTGATCATTTGTTCACTTGTTTATAATTCAAGGATTTAAAATGTGAATGCACAAGTAGATCAGTCCCTTTACTTTTTGCTCTGCATATAATAACAGTAATTTAACAATAAAAGACTTACTGTGCTTGTGTCATTTTATGTAGAGTTAATCAGTGAGTAACATTCAAACTCAGTGTGATTGAGCCTGATAACTGAGTATTAGAAGAAACTTTCACTTTCCCAACAGTGCAGGTCCAGGAAATTGTGAAGTAAATGCACTTCAAATTTCAGTCACATTGCTACTAAAACAAAAAATGGAATCCCTCGTAACTATCTTTTTTGGGACATATCCAAAGAGAGGCATCTGCCCTTGTCCATTTGTTTCACCTATACAGACTTTATATAGTTAGTTAATCGCTCTTCATTTTCCATCCCATATTAGAGATATTTTGGAACTATTCCAGCAATAAGCCTGCACTAAATATTAATTTTAAAATGGGTACATGAGTCATTTGAGTTACTAAGTTAAACTGTGTGTGTATGTGCACACACATGCATGTATGTTTGCTTTTTCCATGTGTCTGTATAATCTGGTTCCTTATTTCCTGGATCACATTGTCTTTCAGTCTATAATTTTGGTAGCAAGACAAAGAAAATCTCTTCTACAAAATGGTACTGGAGAGTGAACACTTGGATACCTACTTCATATATGTGGACATTGCTCTTAGGATGATAAAATTTAGTAGAATTAGCCTCTCTCAAAGCTGTGTAACTAACATAATTTCTCTAAAATATGTCAAAAGTAAGGAAACCTTTTGGTTTGGAATTCCTTTTCTAAAATGATGGTTTTCATGGGGCACCTGGGTGGCTCAGTCGTTGGGGGTCTGCCTTTGCCTAGGTCATGATCTCAGGGTCCTGGGATCAAGCCCTGCATCAGACTCCCGGCTCGCCTGGAAGCCTGCTTCTCCCTCTTATACTCCCCCTGCTTGTGTTCCCTCTCTTGCTGTCTCTCTCTCTCTCTCTCTCTGACAAATAAATAAATAATAAATAAATGAATAAAATAACGGTTTTCAACAAATTAACAGTAGAGTGAATCTGTATTTTGAATAGCTACAATCACATTAATGTGCAATCATTTTTTATTTTTATATAATAACAATTATTTTTAGCCACTAACCTGTTACACCATAAATTTGCCAAGTGTTTTTCTTTTTTACTATATATTCTTTTCTTTTTTTTTTGACAGAGAGAGCACAGCAGGCGGAGTAGCAGGTTGAGGGAGGGGGAGAAGCAGGTGCCCCGCTGAGCAAGGAGCCAGATGTGGGTCTTGATTCCAGGACCCTGGGATCATGCACTGAGCCAAAAACAGTTGTTTAACCAACTGAGCCACCCAGGTGCCCCAAAGCCAAGCCTTTTTAAACTAGAAGCTCTGTAGGGGGCACTCATTCATTCCATCAAGAAACAGGCATTTGTTCTACGCACGGAGGTACAAAGATAAATAAGGTTTGATTCCTGTTCTCCACTCAAAAAAAAGAGTGTTCAGTTTCTAGTGTGGGGGAAAACCATGTAAGAGGTTAAAATATAGCATTGTAAGAACATTGTATTTTCAAGCCGGGTGGGAACTTAGAGATTAATCTAATCCCTTCAAATTCCAAAGAACTCTGAAGCCCATAGGAATTGAAAGATTGTCTAAGGTCCCACAACTAATTCGTGGGCTACAATCTAATATTTCTTAATTTTAATTTGATGTTATATCTACCATACAACATGCTCATTTGATTTTTATCATAAAGCTTGAGAGCAAGTATATTTATAGGTGATTCATGATATAAAGAAGTAATGTATGATAGTCAGAAAGAGTGCAAATTCCCAAGACATTGTGTTATTTCCTTTTTTCCAAATGTGAAATTGTTTTATGTGTTCTTTTTAATAAATAGCTCAGAAATTTGTTGCTTTATAAATGAGACTTCTTTCCCAGTTCTAAGGTCTTAAAAACTTTGTTCTTCAAATACTAGACATTAAAAAGCCATTCAGTTTCATGTCACATCTGCAAATTAGGTAATAGGGAAGGCATTTTGCTTAAGTAGTGATCTCTTAGGTAATTTCAGGACATGTGTGTTTTCTTATGCTTTTTGTGCATCTGCCAGCCTGTTTGCTGTGGGACTCTTCGGTCTAGTACTTCATGATTTAACAAACACAAAGGGAAAAATAATTGCTAACATTTATTTAGCTCCTATTATATGCTAGACACTGTGCTAAGTGCCTTAAATATACACTAACATTAATTCTCATAATAATTATATGAGAATCGTCTTCTTATCATCTTTATTTTACACATGAGGAAACTGATAATAGAGTCCTTACCCTGGATTAGCTACCCTAGTGGAAGAAACTAAAAGAGAAATAACACACTATACTCTTGTTTGGTAAGATAACAGTTGTATATGGTCAGAGATGTGTGAGCCCAGAAGAAGCAGCTACAAACAGCTTGTCAGGAAGAGAAGATTAGAGAAAGCTTCTTAGAGTAACTAATACTCTGTGACTCCTTCAGAATTTCTATAAAGGGCTTAATGGCTGCAGTCTAGTTGGAAGTGTAGGCCAGGGGACTTAGCTTGAAGAGTACTTGTATAGAAAGTACTTTGGTTTTACTTTGATTCTATGTTATAGATAAATAAAAATAGAAATGTCCTTAAAAGATGCTTTTATACATAGTTCATATGAAGTTACAAAACGTCCAATTGTCCATACCAAGAAAAAAAAACTTTTTATTTTGATTTGGCTTGCTTTGGAGGACTGATAAAGATTATGAAAACAGTCTAAAACCCCTTTATAACATCTCTTGGAGCTACCAAGTAACCAGATGCTGGCTTTCAAGGATGAGTAAGAATTTGCTTGGTGATAGGGCATACTAGACACAACAGTGTGTTAAAGAATGGTAACAGATGTGTATTGAGGATGAGGAGGAAGAATTACAGGCGATAGAGCTAAAGAAGAGACTGGAGTTGGATTCTTAAAGTTGGGAAATACTATGCTATAGTGTTTCAATAGTCAAAATCCTGGATTTAGTGAGAATTGTGTCTCCTTCCACTGTGCATTCCTTTAACTCTCAATAGACAAGCTTTCCATGTTTTGAGGAAGTAGCCATCTACAATCAAAATGGGTAGTCATCGGAGTTGTTTTTTTAAGTAATTAGGTAACAAAACTAGATGTGTTTCAGAAAAATAACTGTCAGCTCTAGTGAAGATGGCCTGGTTTGGAGAAGCACCCAAGTCTCAGGATGCAATTAAAATAATTTTGTCAACCTTAGAAATGGGAAATGAAGGAGGATCTGGTAACAGAGATACCAGATAGACTGAGATTACAGAATTTGGTGATAATTAGATGGTGGGAGAAGATTAAAAGGAATTTTATAATCGCTATCATTCAGGGGCACCTGGGTGGCTCAGTTGGTTAAGCGTCTGCCTTCGGCTCAGGTCGTGTCCTGGAACTGATCCCTGCATGGGGCTCCCTACTCAGTGGGGAGCCTGCTTTCCCTCTCCTTTTGCCCCTCCCCTCCAGCTCGTGCTCTCTCAAATAAAAATCTTTTTAAAAAAATTATGAAATTGTAATGTGTCATAACATAGCTCTATATAAAGTATAATCAGTGCCTAAAGGAGAGGGAAATGATGGGATGTTACTTGGATGGGTTCCCTTATTATTGTAGGAGTTCACAAGACAAAAGAGGCATACTCTTGGCAGAAAGAGTTTAGAGGCAGTGGGGAATTCTGGTTGTTCCATATGGCTAGAGAGAAGGGAACAGATGGTAAGGCAAGGGATAAAGTTGGATGGGGATGTAGAGTCCAGGGAGTAACACAATCTGATTTGCATCTTATTTTCATTATTTTTTTAAGGAGGCTCCATGCTGGGCCCAGTGGATCTTGAACTCAAAACCGTGAGATCAAGTCTTGAGCTGAGATTAAGAGTCACTTAACTGACTGAGCTACCCAGGTGCTCCAGATATACATTTTAGAAAGATCACTCTGGGGGCTTCTGGGTTGCTCAGTTGTTGAGTGACTGACTCTTTGTTTCACCTCAGGTCATGGTCTCAGGGTCTTGAGATCAAGACTGGAGGGGCTCCATGCTCAGTGGGGAGTCTGCTTAGAATTCTCTCTCTCCCTCTGCCCACCCCGCCCCCCATTCATCCTGTCTGTCGTGCTCTTTTTCTCTCTCTCTCTCCCCCTCTCAAATAATTTTTTTTAATTTATTTATTTGTTAGAGAGAGAGAGAGCGAGCACAGGCAGACAGAGTGGTAGGCAGAGGCAGAGGGAGAAGCAGGCTCCCTGCCGAGCAAGGAGCCCGATGTGGGACTCGATCCCAGGACGCTGGGATCATGACCTGAGCCGAAGGCAGCTGCTTAACCAACTGAGCCACCCAGGCGTCCCTCAAATAAATAAATCTTAAAGAAAAAGATCGTTCTGGAAGCAGGGTGACAAGGCGGGGAGATCAGTGATGAGTATTTCAGTAACCAAGGCTTGGATGAGAGTAGTAGCTGTGGAGATAGAGAGATGTGGACATATTTGAGAGATTTAACATGTGGGTTAGAAAAACTTAGTGACTGATGTGCGGGTGAGAGGAGAGAGTCATCTTAAAAGACTCAGGTTTCTGACTAGGGTGCCTGGGTGGTTGATGATATCATTACCTAGAAATTGAAGTAAGCTTAGGATGAGTTTAATTTTGAGTATAACTGAGTTTGAGATGCCTGTGGGACATTCAAGGGGCTGAGGACGAAATACCACGGAATAGAAAAAGGCCTGAGAGGGGCGCCTGGGTGGCTCAGTGGGTTAAAGCCTCTGCCTTCGGCTCAGGTCATGATCTCAGGGTCCTGGGATCAAGCTCAGCTTCGGGCTCTCTGCTCAGTAGGGAGCCTGCTTCCCCCTCCTCTCTGCCTGCCTCTCTGCCTACTTGTGATCTCTGTCTGTCAAATGAATAAATAAAATATTTTTTTAAAAAATTTTAAAAAATAAAAGCCTGAGAAGGAGAACGAAAAGGAATATTCTGAAGTAAGAGAACTAGCAGGGTAAGGTAAGGAGAAAAGACTGATGAATGTATAATCTCAGTACCAATCAGAAGGACAAATCAAGGCCAAGAGATTCCATTTGAACCTATCAAACTGAAAGGATTTTTTAAAAAATACAATGTTAGCAAGAGAATAATAAATTTTGGATACTCTTATGTTACTATGGAAATGTAAATTGCCTTTCCTGTAAGTAATTAGGCAATCTATATCATGAATATAACTTCATATCCTGAACCTAGTCCTTTCCCTTCTTGGAATCTCCCACTAAGAAATAAGAATCTGAGACCTAAATACATTAATGAAAATTGAAAATTAGCTGAATGTCAACAGTAGCAGAAGGCTCAATAAAATATGGTGCATCTATAACACATTATGTGATGATTATAATTGTTCCCAGAAGATCTGTTTAATGCCAAGGGAAGATGCTTAAAAACCCAAAATATATATTTATAATATCCCAATTTTCCATGTTTATAAGTATATAGAAGAAGAGACTTGAAGGAAATAAGTAAAATGTTAATGATGGTTATGGTTAAGTGATACTGATGATTTTATCTTTTAACTCACATATTTTCCATGTGTTCTACAAAGCACAGAAAAATAAGTAGGTTTGTTTGTTTTGGGATAAGCAGAAGTAGTTAACAGTGTTGAATGCTGTTTGAAATGTCAACTAAGGTGCACACCTAGACTAGTTCATTAGATTTGGACATTGTGATTTTACTGGCAGCTTTTGTCAGTTGGTGTTTTTTAGAGTAGTAGGAAGGGCAAAAAGGTGAGCAGGAGGTAAACAACTAACTGTTTCAAGGAAGTAGACTGAAAAGGAGACAGTGGTAGTTTGTTTTTGAGATGGAAGTAACTTCAGCACTTTGAAAATAAGAAGTTGGGAATAATTGAATCAGGGCTATCAAGGAAGAGGCAGGAGGCAGTGGGATAAAGCACAGAGTCCTAACCGACACAGAGCACTTCAAGGAACTTCAGGTATTTAATACAATTAAAGCATTGAATGCATGTGGGACAGCAGTGGAATATAAAGCTGGAGAAATACAGGCCAGGCCATGAAGATGTTTGCCATCTAGGCAAACATATTTAGAAAAAATTTAAAGCAAATACATTATAGGACTTTCATTAAAATTATATAGAAAATATTTTGGAATGAAAAGAAACTAGAGGAAGGAAGACCTGTAAAAGTGTCATTGGAATGATTAAGGGAAAAAAGAGGCCCACACTTAGGAACTAGTATCAAGGATAGAAATGAGAGGACAGATTTGAGAGATAATTGGAGTAGAATGAACAAGATGTGGTTACTATTTAAGGGTGAAGACTTGGGAAGAGGGATAAAGGTGATCTCCTACCCATATCCCATAATTCTAACAAGTAGAAAAAAAAAAGGAAGACAGATAGTTCCTGATTGAAAAAAAGATTATTTTCAATTTGGGCATGTCACATTTGAGATGTAATTGAGATAACCAAGGTACACAGTAGAACGTCTTTCAAAATTCAGAAACTCAACAAACTATGATCTTTCTACTCCCACAACATCTTCCGCTAGTTCTGCGGGGGTTTGGGCAGGTGAAAGTGGAGACTTGGTTTGGCTCAGTTTAATGATAACTTCCAGGAGCTATTTTCAACTTGTAATTATCTATACACTCTTCTCTAGTGATATTTATATTTTTCATATTGTAAATTCTTATACCAAGAGCACTTTGAATCTGGCTTAGATATGAGAGGTACGTTTTTATCATGTTAATATCATATGAGTTACTTTTAATGTCCATGATTCATCTTTCATACAGTGGTTCCTTAACTACTTCCAAATTTAGTCAACATTAGCACACGAATTTTAATTTTGAGAATTTCAATTCTATTCTGATTCTACATTTTTATAATAATATCCCAGTCAGGGCGCCTGGGTGGCTCAGTGGGTTAAGCCTCTGCCTTCACCTCAGGTCATGGCCTCAGGATCCTGGGATTGAGCCCCACATCAACCTCTTCGCTCAGCAGGGAACCTGCTGCCCCCTCTCTCTCTGCCTGCCTCTCTGCCTGCCTCTCTGCCTACTTGTGATCTCTCTCTCTGTCAAATAAATAAATAAAATCTTAAACAATATCCCAATCAATTAATGAATTTCCAAATCAGGAAGATATTAAGAAAAAATACTTTCACACAAGGACTTATTTTTTCCCTAAAAGAGTTTTCATATAAAATATACCTCTTTTCTTTCCATTTATGCTCAATTTTAGCCTGGCAAGAGAACTTATAAAAAACTGAAATAGAAATATACCTACATTTAAACTACTACATGCTTAGGAAAAAGATGTCTGCAATGCCCTTACAAAATTGTTTTTTTTTTACTTAGATATATGCAACTCTCAAAACATACATAATCTACTTTTAAAGTCAAGAAGGTAAATAAAATACTTTTACAGTTTCCTGATTTAAAGTATAGAGAACAGCCCTCAAGCTTAAGAAGTGAGAAAAATAACATTAAATTGAATCCGAAGAAAGGAATGAATACAGACAATAGTAGAACTTAATTAGAAATCAGAGATGAGTGAAACTGGTAAGTCTAAGAGCTGATTCTTAAAACAATCTTCACAATGGAGAGAAAAACATAATATTAGAGATGAAATAACAAGGTACTAATTTGCACAACTGCATTCAAAACCGTTGAAAACCTGGATGAAATGGACTTCTAGAGAAATATAAATTACCAAAATAAGCTCAAAAAGAGAAAAAATCTATACCTTGGAAGAAACTGAGAAAGCATTCAAGATCATTTTGGAGTATGGAGAAACAAGAAAAGCCTCCAGATGGAATTTAAGAAGCCATCATAATGTGATCACCATAAACCTGCCTAAACATAGCATAATACAGAAAATTATAGAATAATGCCACTTGTAATAACACAAAATTCGTAAAAGACTCAAATATTTAAAACATGAAAATTTAAGGAATGCAAGATGATTTAATGTAGGGAAGCCTAGTCGTATAGTACATCCATATTAATAGGTTAAATGTAGAAAAATAATACCATCATTTCCATAGATACCAAAATTTAACTTGAAACTATGAAGCCAAAAGAGTACTATACAAAAAACATGCATAGTGTTTTAATATAATCTTGAAATAAGGGGCACCTAGGTGGCTCAGTTAAGTGTCTGCCTTTGGCTCAGGTCATGCTCCCAGGGTCCTGGGATCAAGTTTCACATCAGGCCCCCTGCTCAGCAGGGAGACTGCTTCTTCCTCTCCCTGTGCCTGCTGCTCCCCCTGCCCGCTTGTACTCTCTCTCTGACAAATAAATAAAATCTTTAAAAAATATATATGTTATAAATGTATATATTATATATAATAAATAATATATATGTAACATATAATAGATATATAAAACCTTTAAAAATATATATATAATCTTGAAATAAAGCACACGAACCTCAGAAAACTCATGCAACTCTGAAACATTAAAGTATGAGATTGATAATTTGGCTATTTAAAATTTAGAACTAACATATGCCCAAAATACCATAAACAAAATGAAAAAGCAGAAGATAAATTGGGGGGAATTTTTTGCTTTTTTTAAATTAACATATATGTATTATTAGCAAATTTTTGCTTTTTAACAAAAATTAAAATGCAAGAAGCTGGTAAACAAAATATATTTGACCAGACTCATGATTAAAGCATTAGAGAAAGAACCATAAAAGAAAAGGTTTTTAAAAATATGCATAGATTCAGTAAGTCATAACACATTTGATAAGTGAAAATATTGTAAGTAAAATAAGTGAATAGCCACTAACCCACTTTAATTAGGAATTATAAGTGAAAACAAATTAGATGCTTTGCCAACCTTATAAAAAATCATTGGAACTAATTAGACTCAACTAACCAATTGAAGTATATTAGAGTAGAAAAATAATTCCAAGTATTACTATACTATACAAGTTTAAATTATTGGTCAAATTAGATAACTTGCTTGGAATTCAGTTTCACCTCAATTTTGAAAATCAAGCTAGAATTCTGGGCCGATTACATTAAACTCAATTCAAGAACAATGTGTGGGATGATTGTGCTTTTCATAGACAATGAGATAAGAAAATCTAAAAATTACTAAGGAGGAAATGAAAATATTTTGAGCTGTCATATGTGGCACAAATCTCTGAGTCAGTTTATATTGCCACACAGATTTATTTGTAGCATGTCAGTGTCAAGCAGCTATTATTACCATCACAGATTTAACACCTTATTTGCTTTTTTCATTTTTTAATGTATTTAGAAGCAGAAAAAATCGTAAGTTAATTTTTTATTCTCCTATTTTTTTTCTTAAAAATTACTGATCATCTCAAAATTTATTTGAACATAATGTTGATGACATCTTAGGAATGACAATTCAGTCAGTAGATTCTAAAGTTAGTGATACTACTAAATGAAGAAAAATATTTCATATGTAAGAATTCTCAGGGAAAAAATGTGAGTTTTCCTAAGTATGTTTTTTGGAAAGATGTGACTAGTTACTGAGTCATCCATGGGAGTGATACTTTTTTTGTGTATGAAAATCATCTCATTTTCATGTTTTAGTTCCCTTATATCTTTATTAATTTTGATCAAGTGTTTACCCTAAGTGAAAACTTGAAGTATCTATAGTTTCTTCCTTTACTTAAAGGAAGGATTTACTTTACTTAAAGGATTTTATATTCTAAAAGGTTTTTTTGTTGTTTGTTTTTTTTTTTAAGATTTTATTTATTTATTTGACAGAGAGAGATCAGTAGGCAGAGAGGCAGGCTCCTTGATTGCGGAGCAGAGAGCCGGATGCGGGGCTCAAACCCAGGACCCTGAGATCATGACTTGAGCTGAAGGCAGAGGCTCAACCCACTGAGCGACCCAGGGGCCCCTAAAAGTTTTATAATAAGAAAAAACTAGAGAAGAAAATTAGGAATCTTATTTGCAGGAAGTATGACCAATATATTCTTAATATATAAATACCTCATATAGCAATCAGAAGAATGCTAGTAGTAATCTAGGAGAAAACTAGGCAAAAGTAAAAACAAAATTAACAAAAGAAAAAATAGAAAGTATCAATAAAAATATAGTGAATGATTAAATGTTTTATATAGCAGTAAAGAGATACAAAACAAAACAAAATATGTTCATCTATTTAATTGATAAAATTACAAAACCTACTTTTGTCCAGAGTACAGTGACATTGACATTGCATTCATAAATTGTTGGTGTAAGTGTAAATTGGTGCAAACTTTCTGGAAAGCACACTGGCAATAGGAATATAGGCCTTTATATTCTTTATAATCATTAACTTGATAATCTCACTTTTAGAAATTTAATGAATAATCAGAAATAGTTTATATATATATATATACACACATGTATGATATATTTTTTTAATTTTTTATTTATTTTCAGTGTAACAGTATTCATTGTTTTTTCACCACACCCAGTGCTCCATGCAATCTGTGCCCTCCCTAATACCCACCACCTGGTTCCCCCACCCTCCCACCCCGCCCCTTCAAAACCTTCAGGTTGTTTTTCAGAGTCCATAGTCTCTCATGGTTCACCTCCCCTTCCAATTTCCCTCAACTCCCTTCTCCTCTCCATCTACCCTTGTCCTCTATATTATTTGTTATGCTCCACCAATAAGTGAAACCATATGATACTTGACTTTCTCTGTTTGACTTATTTCACTCAGCATAATCTCTTCCAGTCCTGTCCATGTTGCTACAAAAGTTGGGTATTCGTCCTTTCTGATGGAGGCATAATACTCCATAGTGTATATGGACCACATCTTCCTTATCCATTCATCCGTTGAAGGGCATCTTGGTTCTTTCCACAGTTTGGCGACCGTGGCCATTGCTGCTATAAACATTGGGGTACAGATGGCCCTTCTTTTCACTACATCTGTATCTTTGGGGTAAATACCCAGCAGTGCAATTGCAGGGTCATAGGGAAGATCTATTTTTAATTTCCTGAGGAATCTCCACACTGTTCTCCAAAGTGGCTGCACCAGTTTGCATTCCCACCAACAGTGTAAGAGGGTTCCCCTTTCTCCACATCCTCTCCAACACACGTTGTTTCCTGTCTTGCTAATTTTGGCCATTCTAACTGGTGTAAGGTGGTATCTCAATGTGGTTTTGATTTGAATCTCCCTGATGGCTAGTGATGATGAACATTTTTTCATGTGTCTGGTAGCCATTTGTATGTCTTCCTTGGAGAAGTGTCTGTTCATATCTTCTGCCCATTTTTTAATATGATTATCTGTTTTGTGTGTGTTGAGTTTGAGGAGTTCTTTATAGATCTTGGATATCAACCTTTTATCTGTACTGTCATTTGCAAATATCTTCTCCCATTCCGTGGGTTGCCTCTTTGTTTTGATGACTGTTTCTTTTGCTGTGCAGAAGCTTTTTATCTTGATGAAGTCCCAGAAGTTCATCTTTGCCTTTGTTTCCTTCGCCTTTGGAGACATATCTTGAAAGAAGTTGCTGTGGCTGATATCAAAGAGGTTACTCCCTATGTTCTCCTCGGGGATTCTGATGGATTCCTGTCTCACATTGAGGTCTTTTATCCATTTTGAGTTTATCTTTGTGTACGGTGTAAGAGAATGGTCAAGTTTCATTCTTCTACATATAGCTGTCCAGTTTTCCCAGCACCATTTATTGAAGAGACTGTCTTTTTTCCACTGGATATTTTTTCCTGTTTTGTCAAAGATTATTTGACCTTAGAGTTGAGGGTCCATATCTGGGCTCTCTACTCTGTTCCACTGGTCCATGTGTCTGTTTTTATGCCAGTACCATGCTGTCTTGGTGATCACAGCTTTGTAGTAAAGCTTGAAATCAGGTAACGTGATGCCACCAGTTTTATTTTTGTTTTTCAACATTTCCTTAGCAATTCGGGGTCTCTTCTGATTCCATACAAATTTTAGTATTATTTGCTCCAGCTCTTTGAAAAATACTGGTGGAATTTTGATTGGAATGGCATTAAAAGTATAGATTGCTCTGGGCAGTATAGACATTTTAATGATGTTTATTCTTCCCATCCAAGAGCATGGAATGGTCTTCCATCTTTTTGTGTCTTCTTCAATTTCTTTTAGGAGTGTTCTGTAGTTCCTCGAGTACAGATCTTTAACCTCTTTGGTTAGGTTTATTCCGAGGTATCTTATGGTTTTTGGTGCTATAGTAAATGGAATCGATTCTCTAATTTGCCTTTCTGTATTTTCATTGTTAGTGTATAAGAAAGCCACTGATTTCTGGACATTGACTTTGTATCCTGCTACATTACTGAATTGCTGTATGAGTTCTAGTAGTTTGGAGGTGGAGTCTTTCGGGTTTTCCATATAAAGAATCATGTCATCTGCGAAGAGAGAGAGTTTGACTTCTTCCTTGCCAATTTGGATACCTTTTATTTCTCTTTGTTGTCTGATTGCTGTTGCTAGGACTTCTAATACTATGTTGAACAAGAGTGGTGAGAGTGGGCATCCTTGTCGTGTTCCTGATCTCAATGGGAAGGCTGCAAGCTTTTTCCCATTGAGGATGATATTTGCTGTGGGTTTTTCATAGATAGATTTGATGAAGTTCAGGAATGTTCCCTCTATCCCTATACTTTGAAGCGTTTTAATCAGGAACGGATGCTGGATTTTGTCAAAAGCTTTTTCTGCATCAATGGAGAGGATCATCACATGTATGATATTTTTAAAGTACTGAAATGTAGGAATAGATAAATTATTTTGATATGTTAGGATATCACACCACTTTAATAAATATCTGATTATTTGGGGATTTATTGTGATTTTATCACAATTAAATGAAGGAGATATTAATGTATATATAAATAGTATAAACTATTTATGATAAAGACTGCTGTGATAGTCTTATGTGTCAGTTCGGCTAGGCTATAGTACCCAGTGATTTAATCAAACATTAACCTAAGTGTTGTTATGAGATATTTTGTAAATGTATTTAGCCTGTACAAATCACTTGGCTAAGTATAGGAGATGGCCCTCAGTAATGTTAGTGGGCTGCATCCAATTAGTTGAAGGCCTTACAAGCACAAACTGAAGTTTTCTAAAGAAGAAGTTCTGCCTTAAGATCAAAGCACCAACTCCTGCCTGAGTCTCCAACCTGATCTACAGATTTCAGACTTGTCAGCCCCCACAATTCTGTGGGCTAATTCCTTGAAATAAATCTAATATATATCTCTGATATATATTTCTGTTTCTCTGGACAACCCTGACTGGCACAGCTGCTATATCCTACTCCAAAATCTATTCTTCTCCTTTTCCTTCCTAATAAAATCCTGAATTTTATTGCTGGATACTTGGCCAATCAGAATAAATAGTCCATTTCCCAGCCTTGGGAAGCTAATCTTGCAGCTAATTATAACCCTGTGACAAGGTTCTTCCCAATGAAATATAAATAAAAGTGTTGAGTAGTACTTCCTAAAAGAAAACAGTATCATTTACAACTGCATCAAAAATAACAAAATGCCGGGACGCCTGGGTGGCTCAGTTGGTTGGGCGGCTGCCTTTGGCTCAGGTCATGATCCCAGCATCCTGAGATCGAGTCCCGCATCGGGCTCCTTGCTCCGCAGGGAGCCTGCTTCTCCCTCTGCCACTGTGTCTGCCTGTGCTCGCTCGCTCTCTCTCTCTGACCAAAAAAAAAAAAAAAAAAAAAAAAAAAAAATCTAAAAAAAAAAAAACAAAATGCCTAGGAATAAACTTAACCAAGGAGGTGAAAGACCTGTCCTCCGAAAACTACAAAACACTGGTAAGAGAAATTCAAGACAACACAAATGGAAAGATACAATATGTTAAAGGATTGGAAGAAAAAATATTGTTCAATTGGCCATATTACCCAAAGCAAACTATGTGTAATGCAATCCCTGTCAAAATACCAACAGCACTTTTCACAAAACTAGAGCAAATAATCCTAAATCCTAAAACTTGTATGGAACCAAAAAAGACCCAAATAGCTAAAACAGGTTTTTTTCTTCTTTTCAAAGATTTTATTTATTTATTTTACAGACAGAGATCCGAAGTAGGCAGAAAGGCAGACAGAGAGAGAGGAAGAAGCAGGCTCCCCACCGAGCAGAGAGCCCGATGCGGGGCTCGATCCCAGGACCCTGAGACCATGACCTGAGCCAAAGGCAGAGGCTTTAACCCACTGAGCCACCCAGGCGCCCCACAGCCAAAGCTATATTGAAAAAGAACAAAGCTGGAGGTATCACAATCCCAGATTTTAAGACATATTACAAAGTTTTGTAACCAAAACAGTATGGTACTGGCATAAAAATAGACACATAAATCAATAGAACAGAGTACAGAGCCCAGAAGTAAACCCATGATTATATGGTCAATTAAATTTGACAAAGGAGGCAAGAATATGCAATATGAAAAAGACAATCTCTTCAACAAACAGTGTTTGAAACTGGACCGCTTTCTTACACCATACACAAAAATAAACTCAAAATGAATTAAGGACCTAAAATGTGAGACCTGAAACCATAAAAATCCTAGATGAGAACACAGGCAGTAATTTCTCTGACATCAGCCATAGTTACATTTTTCTAGATATGTCTCCTGAGGCAAGGGAAAGGAAAGTAGAAATAAGCTATCGGGACTACATCAAAATAAAAAGCTTCTGCAGGGGGCCCCTGGGTGGCTCAGTGGGTTAAAGCCTCTGCCTTCAGCTCAGGTCATGATCCCAGGGTCCTGGGATCAAGCCCCGCATTGGGCTTTTCGCTCAGCGGGAAGCCTGCTTCTCTTCCTCTCTGTCTGCGTGCCTCTCTGCCTACTTGTGATCTCTGTCTGTTAAGTTTAAAAAAAAAAAGCTGTGGCAGGGCAAAGGAAACAATCAACAAAACTAAAAGACAACCTACTGAGTAGGAGAAGATATTTGAAAATGACATATCCAGTATTTATCAAAAATATGTAAGGAACTTACACAACTCAACAATAAAACCTCCCCAAAAATCCAAATTAAAAATAGGCAGAAGATATGAACAGACCTTTCTTTTTTTTTTTTTTTTAAGATTTTGTTTATTTATTTGACAGATCACAAGTAGGCAGAGAGGCAGGCAGAGAGAGAAGGGAAGAAGCAGGCTCCCTGCTGAGCAGAGAGCCCGATGCGGGACTCGATCCCAGGACGCTGGGATCATGACCTGAGCCGAAGGCAGCGGCTTTAACCCACTGAGCCACCCAGGCGCCCCTGAACAGACATTTCTACAAAGAAGACGTCCAGATGGCCAACAGACACATGAGAAGATGCTCAGTATCACTCATCAACAGCAGCAAAATACAAATCAAAACCACAGTGAGATATCACCTCACACCTTTCAGAATGGCTAAAATAAAAATACAAGAAACAACAGGTGTTGAAAAGGATATGGAAATAAAGGACCCCTCATGCACTGTAGGTGGGAATGCAAACTGGTGAAGCCACTATGGAAAACAGTATGGAGACTCCTCCTCAAGAAACTTAAAATAGAAATAACACATGATCCAGCAATTTCACTACTATGTATTTGCCCAAAGAGATGGAAGCAGCCCAAGTGTCAAGTGATAGATGAATGGAAAAAGTTATGGGGTGTGTGTGGGGTATGTGTATGTGTGTGTGTAGTGGAATATTACTCAGCCATAGAAAAGAATGAAATCTTGTCATTTGCAATAACATGGATAGGTCTAGAGGGTATAATGCTAAATGAAATAAGTCAGAGAAAGACACAAATCATATGATTTCATTCAAATATGGAATTTAAGAAAGAAAAATGAACAAAGAAAAAAGAGACAAATCAACTAAAAAGAAGACTCAACTGTATAGAACAAACTGATGGTTATCAGAGGGAAGGTGAGCAGAGGATGGGTGAAATAGATGAACAGAAGTAAGAGTACATTTATCATGATTATCATTGAGTAATGTAAAAAACTATATTGAATCACTATATTGTACACCTGAAACTAATATAATACTGTATGTTAACTATGCTGGAATTAAAATTAAAAATAACTAAAATATAGATGGTAGCCTTTAATATTATCATTAAAAATTTTTTCACACTGGGGTACCTGGCTGACTCAATCAGAAGAGTATGCGACTCTTGATCTCAGGGTCATGAGTTCAAGTTCCTCATTGGGTGTAGAGATTACCACTACTACTACGACTAGGTAAATAAATGCCTACCCTTTGAAAAAATTTTTTTGCA
This sequence comes from Martes martes, assembly GCF_963455335.1. Classification (NCBI taxonomy): domain Eukaryota; kingdom Metazoa; phylum Chordata; class Mammalia; order Carnivora; family Mustelidae; genus Martes; species Martes martes. The sequence goes on along the minus strand of NW_027666406.1, from coordinate 21,134 downwards.
CACCAAAACAAGTCAACTGAGTTTAAAAGCACAGAAGTAACTAGGAAAGGACTCATTCATCTTATTTTTTACTTTCATCAAAATTATGTGGGGTGCCTGATTGGCTCAGTCGGTGGAGCATGTGACTCTTGATCTTGGAGTTGTGAGTTTCAGCCCCACGCTGGGTATAGAGATTACTTAAAAATAAAATCTTTTTAAAAATTATGTACACATACAGTTTAAATAGTGAAATCATTCTACAATTATTAGTAATTCTTGATTGGGAGTAATTTTACTTCCAAATTTTGAATATGTTGTTTCCAGCCTTGTTGTTAAGTCTGATGCTATCCTGGTTCTTAATGTTTTGCAAGTAGTCTGAAGAATTTTAGGATTTTTTCTTTGTCCTTGATATTATAAAAGATTATGACCATGTACTTGATGTAGTAATTTTCATCCATTGTCCTGCACATGTGGGCGTCCCTGTCAGTTTGGAAACTCATGTACTTCCATTGTAGAAAATGTTCTTAGAGTATTCTTTCAACTATTTCCTCCTCCTCTATTTTCTCTGTTCTGTCTTTTTGGAACTCCTATTATTAGATGTGGGACAATTAATACCTTTTCCCTCATATTAATCTGTCTTTGTCCTTTACTTCTTGGGGCATTTCTTCAAATTTATCTTTCACTCCTTCCATTCAGGTTTGCATTTTCATTATTGCTGACATAAAATAGATTTTTTGAAAGATTTTATGTATTTATTTGACACAGAGAGAGAGAGAGAGCGCGCACAGAGGGAGAGGGAGAGGGAGTGAAATTTTTGTTCTTAGTAGTATTTTGTTCTTGTGGCACCTGGGTGGCTCAGTCAGTTAACCATCTGACTTCAGCTCAGGTCATGATAGAGCCCCGCCTCGGGCTCCCTGATCAGAGGGGACTCTGCTTCACCCTCTGCCCCTCCCCTCACACTTGCTCTCTTTCCCTCTCTCAAATAAATAAATAGAATCACTGAAAAGAAAAAAATAGCATTTTGTTCTTGTTCCTTGGATGCAGTTTTTTCCTCATCTAACAGTATGAATTATAGTTTTACAGTTTTATACTCTCTATACAGTGAGTTTCGTCCAATTTGCTTTTTTCTATTTGTTTCAGTCTCTCTCTCTCTTTTTTTTTTTTACATTAGAGCCATTCTTTGGCTTTTCCCTCATATTTTAGGGGACTTGGATCTTTTTCAGAAACTACATGTGAGTTGGGCTTGTTGATGGTAGGCTTCTCTGCAGAATCACCCGATTGGGTTCAGATGAAACACCAATGTCAGCATCTTGAGGATGTTTTCACCTAATCTAGTTAGATTCCTCGGAGAATAATCTTCCTATCCTCTGTCTGGAAGAAACGACTTTGATACCAATATTCTAAGAGCAATTGTGGGAAGCGGGTATCACATTCTGTCTGCACATGTTCTTTTATCCTCCTGTTTCCAGCAAAGTCCACTTTCAGTTGTACATGTAGTCTCCTACTCCGAGACTGTCAGGTTACCCTCTCCAGAGAAAGAATCTCTGATTCTGCTGAGGTGAAGGAGGAGGAGTCACCTGGCTATGTGCAGGGCATCTTGAGTTCTGAGTGCTTCTTACACAGGATTTCAGTATTTCTTCTGCCTTCTAGTCACCCCTCTGATACACCAGAAGCTCTGAAACAAATTCCTAAGTGTCTAGGAATTCTGAATTGCTTTACGACTCTCCCAATCGCTAGGTTAGGCTTTAGATTTCTTAGATTTAGTAGATTGTCACTCTTTTTTGCTTCCAGCTCCAAAAATTGTTTTATCATCTCTATCATTCTCTCTTTTTATTTAGTGGTGTATACTTTTATTTTTCTTTAAATATCTTCAACAACATTTATAAGACTAAATTTGTTAATTTTATTTTAGTGTTTTTTAAAGATATTATTTATTTGAGAGAGAAAGAGCACAAGCGGGAGTGAGGGACAGGGGGAGAGAGAGGGGGACAAGCAGACTTCCCCCTGAGTGGAAAGCACAAATTGAGACTTAATCCCAGAACCCTGAGATCATGACCCAACCTGAAGTCAGATGCTTAACTGACTGAGTTACCAGGCACCTCTTGTTTTAGGATTTTATGTTTAAACTTCCTTCTCATTTTTTGTGTCTTTTTCTCTGCAGGTCAGATATCATTTGCTTTTCTGTAATGTTTTTAAAATTTAGTATTCTATTTTTAATTTTCCATACAGTTAACACCATTTTTCCGAAAACATTCTTTACCTTATATTTCTCCAACTCAAAAGAATCAAATGTGTAATGACATCTTTTGAGTTTCCCCTATTGGAAATGAGAAATTAGCACACCCCTCTCTCCACTACTCTCCTGTGGCCTTATGTTCTTTTCTTACTCCTTTTCTGATATTGCTTAGATGTTTTGAGTGTTTGGAGCCAGATTATCATTCAGAAATTTTACATTATGTGTCTTCCCTGTTAAGAGTAACTTTGACTTTTATTTTAGCTCAGTTCTCCAGAAAACAGAACCTAAGGTAAAGTTTGTGGAACTGATGTTTTATCAGAGGGTTCAATCTCAGGGAGGCAAAAGTGAAGTAAAACAGGGAAGGAGGGAAGCAAATACAAGGTGGCAAGCTATGCTCAGCTTCCTGACAAATAGTTGCTTCCTTGGTTACACAGGACACCTTTGGAGAGGCCAAGGGAGCTTCTGAATCTTGGACCCATCAGGGGGAAGAAGGGTGAACATTTCTCTGCTTGCTCTTCTCTCTTTTCTCTTCATTGCTCGAAGTTCACCCCACAGGCGGTAACTCCTTCATACTTACAAGCTGTGACATGGGCCCCTACTGGCAGCTGTGGAAAAGGCCAAGCCTCCCTCAATGGATCTCCCTGGACCAGTGCAGCTTCCACTGTAGCACGTATGATGGAGCCCATGCCAAAGCTAGCCTTTAACACCTGCCTGGGAAGACTGAGTCAGCTGGTGATGTTGGAAGACAAAACCCAGTTGGAACAATCAGGACTTACTATTGTTAAGAATGGCAAGAGACTCTGACAGGTTTCCTTGGCCTGGGAAGCTGAGCAAGTGCTGAGACCAGGGAGGCAAGGGGTCAAAAGGGTCTGACAAGGGGCATAAATGAATGCACTACATTCATGTTTAGCTTTGTGGCTCTTTTTTATAATTCCCTAGGTTTATGTCTTCATTTGACTCGTTTGAGTGCTCATTGCCCGTCCTTATCTCTCAGTTGGCTAAAAAATAGCTTAGAGTAATTATCTCCTGTAATTCAGTGTGGCAGCAGAGAAGTCTGATATGAACATGATTTTCTGCGCTTTCCAGAAGCACAAAAACATCTTTTATTTCCTTCGTGGATCTTAGTAGAACTTCTCTAGCCTTGTAATTAAAAAAAAAAAAAATTGTCAGGCTTGTCTAGATGTAGGTCTTTGTCATTTACTTCTCCCCAAAACATGACTATTTCTTTCTGTCTGCATCTATGGGCTTTTCTTTCTTTCTTTCTTTCTTTCTCTTTCTTTCTTTCTTTCTTTCTTTCTTTCTTTCTTTCTTTCTTTCTTTCTTTCTTTTTTTTCCTCATCAGGAAAATGTTCTTCCCTTCATATATTTGATTTTCTCCTATTTGTTGTTCTCTTCTTCATGATTACCAATGATCTTTTCTCTTTTTGCCTGCTTTTATCTATTCCACCTACCTCCGACCTTTACCTCTTCACCAAGAGTAACTCAAGCAACCCTCATTATTTATTCAATATTCTAACAGAGTCAGGTCTTTATCACCAATGGGGATTTTAATTCTGTGGTTGCATTATTTTTGTACCATTCCCTGTCCTTTATTTCAATCATAACATTCTATTGAATGTCCATTTCATCCTGTTTGTATCTTTCTTCTCATACTTTATAGATGCATGTTTATAAAACATGCGTAGCTTTTTGTACTCTATTAGGGATGGAAGTAGTCTCTTGAAGTTTTCTTTTGGGTCCTGTAATAGATCATTTTTATGCTTTTCCTTTCTGTCTTTATGATACTGTTTCCTTTCCCTTGTTCTGAGCTTTCCCCCATAGGTTGCATGTTGAATTTTCTTCATCTTTTACTCACTTTATATAAGACTCAGACTTAAGTGTTTATCAACAGACAGAATGCATATGTTTCTTTTGGTTCTGTTCCCTATCTACTCTTTTTTTAAACTTTTATTTATTTTTCTTAATTTAAATTCAGTTAGCCAACCTACAGTACATCATTATTTTCAGACGTAGAGTTCAGTTAGCCCTGAGTTGTATATAACACTGAGTGCTCATCCCATCATGTGCCCTCCCTATCCACTTAAACGTATGTCAGTTCTTATTTCAACTTCCATGTCTACTAGGCATTGAACAATTGAACTTCTGCTCTACTGGCTTTGCCAACCTTATTATCTGATCTTCTGTTACTCTGAAATGATAAGCACATGAAAAACTACAAAATTCTCAGTTTACACTGCTCTTGGGTTCATCCTCTTTCTGCCCCTATGTAAAATATTATATATTGGGACCATACATTTCTCAACATGCAGTCTTCTCCCTCCCTACCCAGCTGTTTACTTGGAGCTCTCTATGGATGTAGTACAAGAGAGAGATAATGGAGATAAAGGGAGGAAGAGATAAAGAGGTAATTAATATAACCTAGCTGCTCCATAGGCAAGTAAAAAACAAAAATAAAAATAAACATTTGGGATTACATTAAACCAAAAATTTTTGGCACAATAAAGGAAGTCATCAATAAAACAAAAAAGACAATCTACTGAATAGGAGAAGATATTTGCAAATGATACATCTCACAAAGGGTTAATATACAAAATATATAAAGAACTTATACAATTCATCAAACAAACACAATCCAATTAAAAAATGAGCAGGGGGCAAAGGGGTGGAACTTTCCAAGATGGTGGAGGAGTAGGAGACCTTAGCTTTGTCTGGGCCCAGGAATTCAGCTAGGTAGCTATCAAATTATTCTGAACACCTTTGAACTCAACCAGAGATCTAAGAAAAGATTTGCTGCAATTCTACAAATAGAAAAGCGACCACTTTCTGCAAGGTAGGAGGTGTGGAGAAGTGAATCCAAGGCCGTATACTGAAAGATAAATTGTGGGGGGAGGGAGCCTCTGTAAGCTGGCTACCAGAAAGTGATATAATGGCAGAGTCCAAATCAGAACTTTTAGAAGTTCTCCAATGAGAACTTCAGCTCCAGTGAGGGAAGTCCCTGCCTGAAGGGCACTCAGGTGGCAAAGTGGGGCTGAATCCTAGGTGGGACAGTGTGGCCTCAGGATCCCCAGAGTCACAGGAAGAATGGGGGTACCTGAGTGTGGGAAAGTTCCCAGGCATTGGAGGAAGCCGGCTGCAATCAGTGAGCCCAGGAGAGTGCTTTCAGCTCTGTGTTGCCGTAAACTTTGAACTACAGAACAGATAGGTGACTACAGTGTCCCAATAAGGGACAGATTCTCCCTTCTTCCCCCAGGAAGAACAGCCCCTGTGCATGCAAGTCTTTGGAGTCTGCAAGGTTTGTATACTCGAAGCTGAGTCTTGGGCCTGAGATAGAAATGCTCAGTCACAGACCAGGTGAACATAGAGTGCAGATGGAGACTAGAGAGATAGGAATGATTGCTTTTTCCTGAGGGCATACTGAGGAGTTGGGGGCACGAGATTTTGGCTCCGCGGCTACAGATTGATAGGTCTCCATTTTCATTTTCACCCTCTAAAGCAGTGCAGAAAGCCTTCAGGGAACATAAGACACACAGAGTAATATGGAGCTGCTTACTTAGCCTGGCCCCGGGCAAGAGTGGTGCAATTCCAACCAGGGCAAAGACATCTGAGAATCACCACAACAGGTCCCTCCCCCAGGAACATCTGGCCAAGATCAAGTTTACTGATCACACAGAACTGTAAAACTCCAGCACTAGGCTCTAATTGCTAGGACAAATGAGGCAGAAGAGAGAATTAAGGATAGAGAAGACAAGATGATGGAAAATTTAAAAACTATGGGTTTTTTTTTTTTCATGATTCTTTAGCCTTTCAATTTTTTTTCCTCTTTCCTTTTCAACCAACTTCTTATTTTATCAACTTTTTAAATCTTTTTAAATTTTCACTTCTAGAGCTACATTCTATCCTTTCATTGTATTTAATTTTATTTTTTTCGTGTGTGTGTGTATGTATATATATATATATACTCTCTCTCTATCTCAAATAAAATCTTTTATTTTTTTATTTTTTTTTAATTTTTTTTTTAAGATTTTATTTATTTGCCAGAGAGAGAGAGAGAGAGAGAGAGAGTACCCACAAGCAGGCAGAGAGGCAGGCAGAGGCAGCGAGAGAAGCAGGCTCCCTGCTGAGCAAGGAGCCCGATGCGGGACTCGATCCCAGGACCCTGGGATCATGACCTGAGCTGAAGGCAGCGGCTTAACCAACTGAGCCACCCAGGCGTCCCTCAAATAAAATCTTTTAAAAATGGGGGCTCTAACTGCTAGGATAAATGAGGCAGAAGAGAGAATTAGTGATATAGAAGACAAGATGATAAAAAATAAAGAAGCTGAGAAAAAAGAGATAAACAACTACTAGATCATGAGGGGAGAATTTGAGAGATGTGATACCATAAAGTGAAACAATATTAGAATAATTGGGATCCCAAAAGAAGAGGAAAGAGAGGGAGGGGCAGATGATATACTGGAGCAATTTATAGCAGAGAACTTCCCTAATCAGGGGAAGGAAACAGGCATTTAAGTCCAAGAGGCATAAAGAACCCCCCTCAAAATCAATAAAAATAGGTCAACACTTCGATATATAATATTGAAGCTTACAAATCTTAGAGGCAAAGAGAAAATCTTGAAAACAGCTCAGGACAAGAGGTTGGTAACCTACAAGGATAGAAGCATTAGATTGGCAGCAGACTGATCCACAGAGACCTGGCAGGCCAGAAAAGACTGGCATGATATATTCAGGGCACTATATGAGAAAAATGTGCAGCCAAGAATACTTTACCCAGCAAGTCTGTTATTCAAAATAGAAGGAGAGATTAAAAGTGTCCAGGACAAACAGAAACTAAAAGAATTTGTGATCAGGATGCCTGGGTGGCTCAGTCAGGCAAGTGTCTGCCTTCAGCTTACCTTCAGCTTAGGTCATGTTCCCAGAGTCCTGGGATTGAACACCGCATTGGGCTCATTGCTCAGTGGGGAGCCTGTTTCTCCCTCTACCTGCCACCCCCCCTGCTTGTGTATGCACACACTCTCTCTCTCCGACAAATAAATAAATAAAATTTTTTAAAAATAATAAATAATGAATAAAAGAATTTGTGATCACTAAACCAGCCCTACAAGAAATATTAAAGGGGAATCCTTTAAGCAAAGAGAGAGCCCAAAAGTAACATAGACCAGAAAGGAACAGAGACAATATACAGAAACAGTGACTTTAAAAGTAATACAATGGCACTAAATTCATATTTTTCAATAGTGAGTGAATGTAAATGGGTGAAATGCCCTAATCAGAAGACAGGGGTATCAGATTGGATAAAAAAAAAACAAGACCATCAATATGCTGTCTGCAAGAGATTCATTTTAGATCCAAAGACATCTCCAGATTGAAAGTTAGGGATTGGTAAACCATTTATCATGCTAATGGACATTCAAAGACGACTGGGGTAGCAATCTTTATTTCAGACAAATTAGATTTTAAACCAAAGACTTTAATAAGAGATGAGGAAGGACACCATATCATAATTAAAGCGTCTATCCAGCAAGAAGATCTAACAATTATAAATATTTGTGACCCTAATGTGGGAGCAGCCAGTTATATAAACCAATTAATAACAAAATTAAAGAAACACATTGATAATAATACAATAATTATAGGGGACTTTAACACCCCACTCAGTGCAATGGACAGATCATCTAAATAGAAGATCAACAAGGAAACAAGAACTTTGAATGACATACTGGACCAGATGAACATCACAGATACATTCAGAGTATTCCACCCTAAAGCAACAGAATACACATTCTTCTCAAGTGCACAAGGAACATTCTCCAGAATAGATCACATATTGGGTCAAAATCAGGTCTCAACTGGTACCAAAATATTAGGATCATTTCCTGCATGTTTTCAGACCATAATGCTTTGAAACTTGAACTCAGTCACAAGAGGAAAGTTAGAAAGAACTCAAATACATGGAGGTTAAAAAATGTTCTACTAAAGAATACCCTGGTGGTGGGTATTAAGGAGGGCACATATTGCATGGAGCCCTGGGTGTGGTGCATAAACAATGAATCTTGGAACACTGAAAAAAATAAAAAAATAAAAATTAAAAAAAGAATGAACGGATCAAGCAGGAAATTAAAGAAAAGTTTAAAATATTCATGAAAACACATGAAAATGAAAATACGCCTGTTCAAAACCTTTGGGATGCAGCAAAGGCAGTCCTACAAGGGAAGTATATAGCACTATAAGCCTTTCTCAAGAAACAAGAAAGGTCTCAAATACACAATCTAACCTTACACCTAAAGGAGATGGAGAAAGAACAGGAAATAAATCCGAAACCAGCAGAAGAGAATTAATAAAGATTAGAGCAGAAATCAATGAAATAGAAACCAAAGAAGAGTAGAACAGATCAATAAAACTAGAAACTGGTTCTTTAGAAGAATTAACAAGATTGATAAACCCCTGGCCAGATTTATTAAAAAGAGAAGAAAAGGGCCTAAATAAATAAGGTCATGAATGAAAGAGGAGAGATCACAACCAACACCAAAGAAATACAAACAATTGTAAGAACTATTATGAACAACTATATGCCAACAAATTAGGCAATCTGGAAGAAATGGATGCACTCCTAGAAATGTATAACCTACCAAAATGAAATCAGGAAGAAATAGAAAACCTGAACAGACCCATAACCAGCAAGGAGCAGGTAATCAAAAATCTCCCAACAAACAAGAGCCCAGGGCCAAATGGCCTCTCAGGTGAATTCTACCAAACATTTAAAGAATCAATACTTATTCTTCTGAAGCTGATTCAAACAAAAGAAATGGAAGGAAAACTTCCAAACTCTTTCTATGAGGCCAGCATTACCTTGATCCCAAAACCAGACAAAGACACCAAGAGAATTACAGACCAATATACCTGATGAACATGAATGCAAAAATTCTCACCAAGATATTAGCCAAAAAGATCCAGCAGTATGTTAAAAAGATTATTTACCACAACAAAGTGAGATTTATTCCTGGGTTGCAAGGTGGTTCAACATCCACAAATTAATCAACATGATATACTTCATTAATAAAAGAAAGGACAAGATACACATGGTTCCCTCAATAGATGAAGAAAAAGCATTTGACAAAGTACACCATCCTTTCTTGATTAAAACTCTTCACAGTATTGAGATAGAGGGAACATACCTCAATATCATGAAAACCATATATAAAAACCCACATCAAATGACACTCTCAATGGGGAAAAAGTTAGAGTTTTTCTGCTAAGATCAGGAACATGGAAGGGATGTCCACTATCTGTTGTTCAACATAGTACTAGAAGTCCAGCCTCAGCAATCAGACAACGCAAAGAAATAAAAAGCAACCAAATCAGCGAAGAAAAAGCCAAACTCTCACTTTTTGCAGATGACATGATACTCTATGTGGAAAACCCAAAAGACTCTACCCTCAAATTGCTAGAACTCATACAGGAATTCAGCAAAATGGTAGAATATAAAATCAATGCACAGAAATCAGTTGCATTCCTCTACACAAACAGTGAGACAGAAGAAAGAGAAATTAAGGAGTCAATCCCATTTATAATTGCACCCAAAACAATAAGATTCCTAGGAATAAATCTAACCAAAGAAGCAAATAATCTGTACCCAGATAGCTATAGAAGACTCATGAAAATAATTGAAGAAGACTCAAAGAAATGGAAAAACTTTCCATGCTCATGGGTTGAAAGAAAAAATGTTGTTAAATTATCTATGCTACCTAGGCCAAACTACATTCAATGCAATCCATATCAAATACAAAAACTCTTTTCACACAGCTGGAACAAATAAATCCTAAATTCATGTGGAACCAGAAAAGACCCAGAATAGCAAAAAAATGTTGAAAAAGAAAAACAAAACTGGTGACATCACAATTCCGGACTTCAAGCTCTACTACAAAGTTGTAATCACCAAGACAGTATGGTACTGGCACAAAAACAGACACATAGATCATTGGAACAGAATAGAGAGCCCAGAAATGGACCCTCAACTCTATGGTCAACTAATCTTCGACAAAGCAAGAAAGAACTTATCAAACTCAACACCCAAAGAACAAATAATCCAATCAAGAAATAGGCAGAAGACATGAACAGACATTTCTCCAAAGAAGACATTCAAATGACCAACAGACACATGAAAAATTCTTAACGTCATTTGGCATCAAGGAAATACAAATCAGAACAACAATGAAATACCACCTCACACCAGCCAGAATGACTAAAATTAATAAGTCAGCAATTGACAGATGTTGGCAAGGATGCAAAAAAGGGGAACCCTCCTATACTGTTGATGGGAACGCAAACCCATGTAGCCACTCTGGAAAACAGTAAGGGAGTTCCTCAAAAATTTGAAAATAGAGCTACCCTATGACCCAGCAATTGCATTACTGGGTGTCCCTCAAAAACATACATATGTGTATGTATGTATGCCCAAAGGAGCACCTGCACCTCAATGTTGATAGCAGCCATGTCCACAATAGCCAAACTACAGAATGAGCCCAGGTGTCCATCGACAGAAGAATAGATAAAGAAGAGGTACACACACACACACACAGGAATATTATGCAACCATCAAAAAAATGAAATCTTGCTGTTTGCAACAAATTGGATGGAACTAGAGGGTATTATGTTAAGTGAAATAAGTCAATCAGAGAAAGACAATTATCACACAATCCCACTGATATGTGGAATTTGCAAAAACAAAACAGAGGATCCTAGGGGAAGATAAGAAAAAATAAAACAAGACAAAACTAGAGAGGGAGATAAACCATAAGAGACACTTAATCATAGGAAACTGAGGGTTGCTGGAGGGAAGGGGGGTAAGGGGGTGGGGTTTTTGGGTAATGGACATTGAGGAGGGCATGTGATGTAATGAGCATGTAGTATTATATAAGACTGATGAATCACAGGCCTGTACCTCTGAAACCAGTAATACATTATATGTTAATTAATTCAATTTAAATAACAAAATGTTAAAAAAAAAAAGGGAAGGACATCTTGACACATGCTACAGTGCAGATAAACCTTGAAGATATTATGCTGAGGGAAATAAGCCAGTCATAAAAGGGCCATATGATTCTACATATAGGAAGTCCCTAGATTCATAAACACAGAAAGCAAAATGGTGGTTTCCAAGGGCTGGATTGAAGGGCTAATGGATAGTTATTGTTCAATGGGTACAGTTTCCATTAAGGAGAAGAAAAACTCTGGAGATGGATTGTGTTGATGATGGGGCAACAATATGACTGTAATTGAAATGATAAATCTTATGTATATTTTATTACAAGAAAAAAATTTTTAACAATTCTATAAATAAATAAATAAAATGAGCAGGGGCTCTGAATAGTCCTTTTTCCACAAAAGACATACAGATGGCTAACAGACATATGCAAAGATGCTCAACAGCACCTGCCAGGATGGAAATGCAAATCAAAACCACAATGAGTTATTACCCCACACCAGTCAGAATGGCTAGTATCAAAATGACAAGAAATAACAAGTTTTGGGAAGGATGCAGCGAAAAGGAAACCCTCATGCACTGTTGGTGGGAATGTGAATTGGCACAACCACAATATGGAAGTTGCTCAAAATTAAAAACAACAATGACAACAGTCATATGATTCAGTAATTCTACTGCTGGGTATATGCCAGAAGAAAATGAAAACACGAATTCAAAAAAATACAAGCACCTCTATGTTTATTGTGCCATTATTTACAATAGCAAAGATATGGAAGTGACCTTCAACAGAAGATAGTGAAAATACGAAAGTGCCCATCAACAGAGGGATAGATAAAGAAGTGATATATAATGAATATATTTGAATATATCTTCAGATATATGTTAAAAACATGTATATCTGAATATATATTCATATCAAGTATATATGAATATAAAATGCAATATATGTATAATATCTATGTGTACAATATGTATGTGTATACAAACACAATAGAATATTACTCAGCCATAAAAATGAAATTCTGCCATTCTCAATAACATGGATGGACCTAGAGCATACTATGCTAAGTGAAATAAGTCAGACTGAAATAGACAAATAGCACATAATTTCACTTATATGTGGAACCTAAAAAACAAATGAGCAAATAAAAAACAAACAACCAGACTCAGAAACTCATAAATACAGAGAACAAACTGGAGGTTACCAGAGGGGAGGGGGTTGTGGGGATGGGTAGAATAGGTGAAGAGGATTACGAGATACAAACTTCTAGTTATAAAATAAGTAAGTCATGAGGATATAAAGTACAGCATAGGGAATATAATTAGTAGTAATATAATAACTTTGTATGGTGACAGAAGGTAATTACACTTCTTGTGGTAAGCGTTTTGTATTGTATATAATTGTCAAATCACTATTTTATAGACCTGAAACTAATATAATACTGGATGTCAGCTATACTTCAATTAAAAAAAGAAGAACTCTGGCTACCTCAAAAAGCAGTGCATATCTGGTAAAGTGATAACCACAAAATTTTTGCTTGGTGCATACCCTTGATCTGATGTGGGGCAAAGAGATAGATATGTATTTTTTATATTTTCTCATATGATAAAACTTGACGATGCTTTGAAGGGTAGGAATTTCTTTATACAGTTCAAAATTCCCTTAAATTCAGGTGTTTTTATGTTCTCAGATCCAGTTTTGGCTGATGTGTGGCATTTTCATCTCAGTTGCTTTTACATTACAAATGGGAACTAAAGGCAGTTTCCCTTGCCAAAAACAAGAATCTGTCGAAATGTCAAAATTTTGAGGAATTCACCATTAAAATACAGCTCTGCTCAATAACCACAGTAAACCAAAAGTCGCTAAAGCACAAGGGATTATCACTGAGAGTCAGTTCAGAACCAGGAGAGATTTGAGTCAAAGAGGATGAACAGAACCATTGTGGTGGGGGAGTGCAAAAATTCTTAGTGCCTGAATAAAGAACTGAATATGCTTTGCTTTGATTTTCTATACCATATTCGTGCATACACAAACCTATTTGGAAACAGAAAAGATTTTGAAGCCAAACAACCAGCTATTTTTTTAAAACACATGACTTAATTAAATTGAGTCTGTTGTTTTCAATACAATAAAGTGTTTAAATCCAATCATTTAAAAATAAGAATTTATATACATGGTGAGGTTTGAGAATATATTACTATATCAGTTCCTGAATCAAAGAAAATTGGTGCAAGTCTAGATTTGAAAACAGCCACTTTTCTTTAATTAGACTTCCTCTACATTTTTCTTAGCCTTTGTGTGTGTGTGAGTGTATGTGTGTTTCCTTTTGACAGTTTAGAGCATCAAGGTCAGAATGTCAGGAATGAAGCAGATAACAAAAAGAACATGCAGTAGAGGCTCAAAAGAAAATGTTTGTTCAATATTTGCAATTGACTAAAAGGGGAAAATATTGAAATACATTGATTATCCAAGCATTCAAGGCACTAAGTAGATTAGAGGGTTTGCTGCTGCTTATGAAACTGCGACATTTCACAGAAACATCAAGCTATTCTTTGCACTGTCTCATAGCAGCTTGTCATTCTACAACTAATGTGAAAATATGGCATTGCAAGGTTTATGAAATATATATATTTTTATTGACTCTATGCTTTCAAGTTCAGGTTTATATTTTCCATCCAGGAATAAATAATTTACAGAATTAATTTTTCATTATAACTTTCTCACAGTTTGTTATTTAGGAATGTTCTGACACATTGGGACACCTGGGTGGCTCAGTGGGTTAAAGCCTATGCCTTGGGCTCAGGTCATGATCTCAGGGTCCTGGGATCGAGCCCCGCATCAGGCTTTCTGCTCAGCAGGGAGCCTGCTTCCTCCTCTCTCTCTGCCTGCCTCTCTGCCTACTTGTGATCTCTGTTTGTCAAATAAATAAATAAAATCTTAAAAAAAAAAAAAAGAAATGTTCTGACACTAATGTGAATGTAAATTGAACATATTTCTGTGTAGGAATTCTAGGGAGTAATCATAGAGCTGGGCTATTTTAGAGTTGCCAAATATATCTGTGTAGTCAGTTTCAATATATTTGGACCTGAATTGTATAGAGAACCTTTAAGAGCAGAACTCAAACAGCCTTATTTGTTCTGGTAATGAATGAATCACTGTAATATATAAGCCTCCCAAATGAAAACTAGGGTTAACTGCTAAACAATTATTTGCAGTGTATACCTCCCAGACAAATTAGTTAGCCTGGACTCAGAAGACCAAAGCTTGAAATAAATTAGTCTGAGCCTAATAGTAATAGGACTAAGAATTTTAATAAAAATAGAAGCCCCCATTGGTAATATTCATATTATGGCCACTAACATTCAATGAAGTCTGATATGTTATTATTGAGACATGAATTAGAAGGTGACTTAATATGTCAAAGCAAATGATACTTCAACATTTAAGTATATTTGTTAGTGCTTATTAGGTAGCAGACATTGTTCTAGGTGCTAGAGATTCATCAATGAACAAAACAGACAAAAGTCCATGCTCTTGTGCAGTTTACATTCTAGTGAGAGAAGAAAGGCTACAAACAATAAACATAATAAGTATGTATATTATATAGTACGTTAGAAGGTGGCAGATGATATGAAACAAAACACAGGTGGGTTAAGAGGGACAAGGAGTGTTTCTAATTTTAGATGAGGAAGTCAAGGTGGGCTTTACTGGGAAGATGACAGCTGAGCTAAGTAAGATTTGAAGGAGGAGAGAGAGTGAACTGTGAATATAGTTGGGAAGAGAGCATCTTGGGCAGAAAAGCTGGTGCAATAGCCCTGAGGCAGGAGCATGCCTGGAGATATGAGGACAGCAAGGCCAATGTGTCTGGAACAGAAGGAGCAAGTTAGGAAAATAGTAGTAGAAGGGATTTAGGTAGATTCATAAGTAATAAGTAATTGTCTTACTTAGGCCCGATAGGTCAGAAGAAGGATATAAGCTTTAATTCTGACTTCTATTTTAACAACATTACCTTGGTTGCTATGTTGAAAAAGGACTATAAGGAACAAGGCATAAATAGGGAGATCTCTTAGGAGGCGATTGCAATAATCCAGGTGATTAGTGGTTCAGACCAGGGAGGTGGTAAGGGTCTGGATATATTTTGAAGGTACAGGTAACAAGATTTCCTGATGGATGTGATGGGGCATATGAGAAACTGGCAAGGTATTTAAATTTAATAAGTGTGAGTTATTAACTGAAATGGGGAAGGCTATAGGTGGTACAGGTTTGTAGAGGGAAATTAGTTCCGTTTTGGACGTTTAAAATTTGAGAAGTCTTTTAGTGGAAATAGTAAATAGGAAGTTGCTAAACTAACCTGGAGTCCAGGGAAAAGGTGAAAGTTGAAGGAAGAAATTTGGGATTTTTCAGCATATGGATTACATCTAAAGCCATGAGTTGACAAGATCACCAAGGGAGCGAATAAAAACCAAAGAAGAAACAAATTATAAGAACTACACTTGGGGAGCTCCTAATAGCACTCTTAAGAGCATTATTTATAAGAAAATATAAACGGTAAATTTTGTTGAAAAGTAGCCAGTGAGGTTACAGGAAAACCATGACAGCATGCTATTGGGGTAACCAAGAGAAGAAGTGTTTCCAAGAGAAGAAAGTAGTCAACTTTAACAAATGCCATTCATTGACTAAGTAAAATTAGTGTTGAAAATTGTCTGCTGGATTTAACAATGACTATGACAAGAGCAATTTCTGTGGCATAGTGGAAATGAAAATACCTCACTGGAGTAAGTTTAAGAAAGAATTGGATAAGAGGCATTAAAAACAGAAATTATATACAATCCTTTTGAGTTTTACTATAAAGGGGAGTAGAAAAATGGGATAGCTGGAGTGGGAAGAGAGAACAAGAGATTTTAAGATGAGAGAAATAATATTTATTTCCTAATGCCAATGGCCCAGTGGAGAGGATAAAACTTGTGTTTTATGACAGAGAGGGGAGAGGCACCTGGGTGGCTCATCTAGTTAAGCATCTGCTTTTGGTACAGTTCATGACCCCAGGGTCCTAGGATGGATTTCCGCAACAGGCTCCTTGCTCCGTGGGGAACCTGCTATTTCCTCTGCCTGCTGTTCCCCTACTTATGTTCTCTCTCTCTGACGAATAAATAAATAAATTTTTAAAAAGAGAAAGAGGAGAAAACTGTTGGAACTATGTTCTTGAGTAAACAAGAGATGGGATCTAGCGTCCACCTGGAATGTTGACCTTATTTAAAAGCATTCACAGTTAACCAGTTAATCTACCATGATGGAGAAGAAAACAAAATCTGTGGGTAAAGATGATGATGGATGGCTAGATGTGCTTGTAGGCATCTGTGGATAGTTCACTTTTGGATGCTTTTATTTCTCTCATTTAAATATTAAGGAAGATCTTCAGCTGAAAGTGAAGATGAGGAAAAGGTGCTAAAGATTTGAAGAAAGGAGAGAAGGTATGAAACTGTTAACTAAGAGAGTGGGAGAAGGAATGGACTGGGCAGATATCATACAGCTGTAAGATAACATTAAGGGAAGATTTAAATAGTAATGATAGCACATAAACATATTGAGTGCTTTTGTTTTACGCACTGTTTTAGAAAGCTTACATATATTGACCTATGAACTGGCACAATTATTATTCTTATTTTAAGATAAGAAAACCAAGAAGCTATCTGTGGTCACATAGCCAAATAAATGGTGCTTGACTCCAGACAGTAGGCTATTTTTCGACACAATGAAATATTTGTCGATTGAAAAAATTAAGGACTGGGCACAGTCTTAATTTTGGCTTAGTGTCTCAGTCGGTTGGGTGACTCACTCTTGTTTTCGGCTTGGGTGATGATCTTGGAGTTGTGGGATCGAGCCCTGAGTCGGGCTCTGCACTGGGCATGCAACCTGCTTGGGATTCTCTCTCTCCCTTTCCCTCTGCCCCTCCATCTCTCTCTCTCTCTAATTAAAAAAAAAAAAAAAGTTAAGGATAAATTAAAGGAAAGAAAGATGAACAGTCACTACTATATCCACAGTCTGTGGCTTTCTGCTAAGTCACTTTTGTACTCATGTGACCTAAATGATGTTTTCCAGATCTTATACCTTGGTCTTTGTGTGGAGGAGGAGCTGACGAGGTAAGGATATGGCCTAGACATCTTATTGACTTAAGCTTGAATCTCAGCCCTTTTTTTAACTAAATTATCTTGGCCAAATAACTTAATCTCTCTGAGCCCTAGTTCCCTCATCTTTAAAATCAGAATAACATATACTTTACAGCATTTATGGACATTAATAGAATCATGTATGCAAAGTATCTGGTATAGTACTTGGTACACAGTAGGTTCTCCATAAGAATAGTTTTCTTTTCCCTCCCTATTCTGGTCATTTGCCCAGAACTTGAGTACCCTCCTCAGAATGGACCTTTCTTTGCACTTGCCAGTTCCACTGCCAGAACTGGAGTCAGGGCTCTCAATCCAGCTAAGTCTCCTTGTGGTATAATGGGTAGAAAGGAAAGGCTATCCTGCACTCTTACCTGTTGGGGCCCTCTGAGGCTTAATTTTAGATGCTTCTCTTACTCCTCTGCAATTAGCCAGCTTGAAACATGAGGACCTTCCAAGGAGGGTCCTCTGACCTAGCCAACCTTCCTGCCCACACCAGCAGCTGAATCAATTCCTTGAGTTCTGAAATCTACACAGTGTGGCTGGAGTCAGGTCTTGATTAATTTGACCTGTCCAATCCTGGCTTTACTGTCCAATAGCAGCAGCAAAAGAGCGCCCCTAATTTTAATATCAGTTATACAACTCTAAACTTACAAAATGGTTACTTCAGGGAGTAATTAATCCACATTACAAGTGTGCTCCAAAGGATTTTTCCTGAAGCAGTGTTGTTTTTCCCCCAGCAATTACGTGTTTTTCAAAGGAAGACCTAAATAGTTTTGCATCCCAACCATAAGCTCTAGGCAAGTGGTGGCTTTTCTTTTTCAACTCTTACGTTTCTGAACACCAGCGCTTAATAATTGGCTGAGCTTCAGTCAGGTCTGAAAGCAATGGATTCCAAAAGAGTAAAAACACAGGTTTTTCTATATTATACTTACAGCCACTAATGAAAATGTGAGTCTGTATTTCATAATTTGGATGAAACGAGGTCACTTTGATTTTATATTGTCAGTCACAGTAAAAGAATTGAGTCTATATTTTAGAAAGTTGTGAAAAGTCAACTTCAGGTCACTAAGTGAAACGCAACAAACTAACCCCTTACTTTTCCTTAACCACTTAGCAGCTGGTGCAAACCGTGCAATCTAAGGAGTAGGAAAGGCGGAGCCGGTTAGCGAGGTCTGCGGCTGCGCGGAAGCCCAGCCAGTGGAGAGCGCGCATCCACGAACACGCCTGGACCTCTGTGCCCTGCCCTTCGCGCTTTTGGCTACTCGTGGAATGTTCTGGAAGCTTGAGAGACAACCTGGGCCCAGGGACCTGCTGATTTGGTAGGTGTGTTTGCAACTACTGAGGACCAGGCTCTTCATGGGTTTTTTTTGCTTCCTTCTCTTGGGACTGTGATTTTTTCCTCAGGCGTGCCGAGGTCCAGTCTTTACCTCAGAGCTTCGGCGGGGTGAGAGAGGATCCGCCCCACTCTTTTCTTCCTTTAAGAGTCGTGTGGAAAGGGGTTTCCTCGTGTTTTTCATGTAGGATTGTAGAAATGTTTCTTTTCCAGAAGCCCTGTCATTGTGCAGCCTGCGAATTTATATTTTATTTACTTTCAGTGTTGTCTGCGATCTCTTTCCCCGCCAACTGTGGGGGGTAGGATATCTCGAGAATGGAAGCGGCCTTGGAGATCTTGTAGGCCAACCTCTCACTTGTCAGTTGAGGCAACTGAGCGGGAACACAATATATGGGAGATTTTTGTGTTTGTGCAGGGTTAAACCGATCTGAATTTGAAAAACAAACAAAACCCTAATAGCCGGGAATACTAGGGCCTTGGAACCAGCCAAGACTTAAAAGGCCTTGAGTTCGACCTTTTTATTTTCAGATGAGGAAGCAGGCCGACTAGATGTGCAGTGATTTGCCCAGAGTCACAGATCTGTGGTGTGGGTGAGCAGCCTCCTGGCTGCTAGTCCAGGAGCACTTCCCCAGAGAGGCAGGGGGGAGCCTTGCTGCCTCAGCCCTAGTTTTCTGATTCATTTCTAGTCGTTCATTGTACGCTGTTGGGGACCTACTGGTCGCAGTTCCTTTCGTACTTAAAATTGCACAAAATTACTAAACCATTTATAGCTTCAGTTAAATTGTTCACAAAACCCACACATAAGGGTATGAAGAAGTAAATTACTATTTAATTATATTGACTGTATATATTATATACTATTTAATAATGACTATATATGAAGAATTAAATGACTATATTGTGTGAGTGTATTTAGGAGGGTGGTCATTAGCTAAACAGTAAATTAAATTGTATGGGAGGGAAAATAAAGGTTGCAGCCCTTTCCCTAGCCAGGTAGCCATTTACTCGTTCAAAAACAAATTAAAAAAAATTTTTTTTTTAAAATTTATTGGAGAGAGCGCACAAGCAGGGGGAGAGGGAGAGGGAGAAGCAGGCTCCCTGCTTAGCAGGGAGCCCAGTGGGGACAGGATCCCAGGACTCTGGAATCATGACCTTAGCCGAAGGCAGACACAACCAACTGAGCCACCCAGGCGCCCCCGAAACAAATGTTTTGAGTGTCTACTGTGTGCCAGGTGCTGGAGGTACAGTATTCGGTAAAACAGAAGGTGTTCCCTGCTCTCATAAAGCTAGTTGTCATTCATTCATTCATGCAATAAATGAGGAAATTAGAGAACATTTGGTACCAACCCAGCAGGAAGAACTTTCTAATTATTAGATTTATTCAGAAGTAGAATGAAACTGCCTTAGGAGATACTAACCGTAACTAAATGTGACTTTCATCTGGGTTAGTTGGTTTCTCAATTTTACTTCGAACTAATTTTGTATTAAATAACATGACAAATATAAATTTGACATTAAGATGCTTATGATTTAGGGAAAATTAAATGTGTTTATAAATAATTTTGTTGGGCAAAATATGGTAGGTGCTCCGCAGAAGTGTTGTGAGGTGGAAGGAAGGAAAGGTCTTATTTGAACTGAAGGGGATCAGGGTTTATTTCTTGCAGGAGACAGGATTTTCAATGGGCCCTGAAGGAGAGGTAGGGTTTTTTTTATAGATATTATTTTTAGAATAGTTTTAGATTTACAGAAAAATTGAGGTGAAAGTCCAGAGTATTCCTACATACTGTTTGTTTCGTTTCCCCTATTACTGACATCTTGTACTATATGGTACATTTGTCACAATTAATGAACCATTATTATTGCATTATTATTAACTAAAGTTCATAGTTTATTCTGATTTCCTTAGTTTTTTTACTTAATGTCCTTTTTTCGTATTCCAGGATTCCAATCAGTATAGCACATTACATATAATTATAATGTTTCCTTAGGTTCCTCCTGGCTGTGACAGTTTCTCACACCTTCTTTGTTTTTGATGACTTTGATGGCTTTGAGGAGTGCTGGTCAGGTATTTTGTACTATGCCCTACTATTGGAATTTGGTGTGTTTTTCATGGTAGGACTGGGATTATGGATTATTGAGATGAAAGTTACATTATATCAGTGATACATACTATCAATGTGATTGATGACTATTAATGTAGAGTTTGACCACCTGGCTGAGGTAGTACCTATCATGTTTCTCCAATGTCTCTTGGAGGCAGTGTCAGGAGATTTGTCTCTTCTCCCCCCATTTAATAATTTTTTCAATCCTTTATATCAGTATGGATGTGTGGATATTTGTTTTGTACTTGGAATTATATTTTTACTTATTTTGCTACTCACATTGTTCCAGCTTTGGCCATGGGAGTCTCTTTCAGTTGATTCCTTTACTTTTTGTCA